>NC_026003.2:55746984-55865091 GCF_000442705.2 Elaeis guineensis
GGAAGAAGAACAAGAAGAAGAAAAATAAGAAGGTGCAATCTCATGCTGGGACAGTAGCACGGGGTCAGACCAAGAAGCGCAAGCACTGACCAGAGCCAGGCGGAGTGCTTCTTTTGCAAGAAGCACGGGCATTGGAAGAGGAACTGTCCTCAATACATTGCCTCCCTGGACCCGAACAGGCCAAAGAAGAAGCAAGGTAATTATATGATAACTCCTTGCAACTTTTCGATTTGTGATACTACTGCCTGGGTATTGGATACCGGAAGCCCTTATCATATTTGTAATTCGATGCAGGGTCTGCAGGTCAGTAGGAGATTTGATGAAGGCGAGAGGTTCCTGAATGTTGGAGATGGAAGCAAAGTTCCAGTTCTAGCTTTAGGAATCATGAGTCTTGTAATCAATTCTCGTAATGTAATTCTGAGTGAATGTCACTATTGTCCAAGTTTTTTATTAAATATTATTTCTGTAGGCCTTTTGGCCATGTACGGTTATGATTTTTTTAATAAAAAGAAAATATTTGCAATATCATTTTGAATGGTGTTACAATATTTGTTGGATAATTAAATAATGGAATTTACTTACTATCACAGCCTGTTAATGTGGTTCAAAAATTCGGTAAACGCTCTAGAATAGATAATGTGTCAGAAGTCTACCTTTGGCACTGTAGGCTAGGTCATATCAATAAGAACAGGATAAACAGGTTGGCTCAAGAAGGAATTCTTGAAGTTAGTGATTGTGAATCACTTCCAACCTGTGAGTCCTGTCTTCTTGGAAAGATGACCAAGTCACCTTTTACTGGAAAAGGTGAGCGAGCCAGTGAACTCTTAGGTCTGGTACATTCTGATGTATGTGGACCCATGAGCTCAAGTGCAAGAGGTGGATTTTTCTACTTCATAACCTTCACAGACGACCTATCTAGGTATGGGTATGTCTATTTAATGAAGCATAAGTCGGAATCATTTGAAATGTTCAAACTATTCCGAAATGAGGTAGAAAAATAAACTGGGAAGTGTATTAAAACTCTTCGATCTGATCGAGGAGGTGAATACCTTTCCAATGAGTTTCTGACGTATCTAGGGGAGAATGGGATTCTCTCTCAGTGGACTCCTCCTGGAACACCACAGCATAATGGTGTGTCTGAAAGGAGGAATCGGACCCTGTTAGACATGGTTCGATCCATGATGGGGTTTGCTGGTCTGCCGATCTCCCTCTGGGGATATGCGCTCGAATCGGCTTGTTACCTTCTAAATAGAGTTCCGAGTAAGTCTGTAGCCAAAACGCCATATGAGATATGGATAGGACGTAAGCCAGTACTCTCGCACCTTAGGGTTTGGGGGTGTCCGGCTTATGTTAAACGTTTAATTACAGACAAGCTTGGACCTAGGTCTGACAAGTGTAATTTTATAGGGTACCCAAAAGAGACCAAAGGGTATTATTTCTACCTTGCTGATGAGCAAAAGGTGTTTGTCAGCCTTAAGGCAATCTTTTTAGAAAAGGAGTTCCTTAGTGAAGGAACTGTTGCCTCTAAAGTCGAACTTGACGAAGTTCGACAGGTGGAAAAACGACACATGTTACTGAACCTGAACCGGATTTGATTAGATCAGATCCGGAGCCCATTGATTATGCACCCTTAAGGCGGTCTGGTAGAGTACCACATCAACCGGACAGATACTATGGTTTCTTGGTCCGGGATGGTGATCCTATCGAACTTGATGAAAAACGATGAGGATCCGATCACCTACATGGATGCAATGCAGAGACCTGACTCTGAGAAATGGCTAGAGGCCATGAAATCCGAAATGGAGTCCATGAAGGTCAACGATGTGTGGACATTGGTTGACCCACCCGAAGGAGTAAAACCCATAGGGTGTAAGTGGGTCTTCAAAAGGAAGAGGGGCGCAGACGGAAAGGTGGAGACCTATAAAGCCCGTCTGGTTGCCAAGGGATATCGTCAACGTTATGGTATAGACTATGACGAGACGTTTTCTCCTGTGGCAATGCTCAAATCCATTCGGATTATGCTTGCGATAGCTGCCCATCTGGACTATGAAATCTGGCAGATGGATGTGAAGACAGCTTTCCTAAACGGAGAGCTGGACGAAGAGGTGTATATGATACAACCTGAAGGGTTCACATCCACAGATGAGTCTAAGGTGTGCAAGCTACAGAGGTCCATTTATGGACTTAAGCAGGCATCTCGGAGTTGGAACATACGTTTTGATAGGACGATCAAAACGTATGGCTTCGTTAAGAACGGAGAAGAACCCTGCATTTATAAGTGGGCTAATGGTCCAGCAGTAGTATTTCTTGTATTGTATGTGGATGACATTCTCTTAATCGGGAATGATGTCCCTGCATTACAGGGAATAAAGATTTGGCTATCGTCACAGTTCTCCATGAAGGATCTGGGAGAAGCTTCCTACATCCTAGGGATGAGGATCTATAGGGATAGATCCAAAAAGTTGCTTGGCTTATCCCAGTCCACGTACATTGATACTATGCTGAAAAGGTTCAGCATGGAAAATTCCAAGAAAGGCTATCTACCGATAGGCCATGGAATTTCTCTCTCGAAGAGGGATTGTCCGACAACACCTCAAGAGAGAGAGCGTATGGGTAGGATTCCATATGCTTCGGCAGTGGGATCTATCATGTACGCCATGACATGTACACGACCAGATGTGGCATACTCACTAGGGGTAGTGAGTAGATACCAATCTGATCCAGGAGAGAATCACTGGAAGGTTGTTAAAACCATCCTGAAGTATTTGAGAAATACTAAGGACCAGTGGCTTATATATGGTGAATCGGACTTGAGACTTATAGGGTTTACAGACTCTAGTTTCCAGTCTGATCGAGATGATAGCAAGAGTGTGTCAGGATTTATTTTTACCCTTAATGGTGGGGCTGTCTGCTGGAAGAGTTCCAAGCAGCACACTGTGGCTGATTCAGTATGCGAGGCGGAGTATATTGCTGCATCAGATGCTGCCAAAGAAGCGGTGTGGCTGAGGAAATTCATCACCGAGCTCGGAGTAGCACCCTCCCTTGTTGGTCCAGTTCTGCTCTACTGCGACAGCTCTGGAGCCATTGCTCAGGCGAAGGAACCAAAGGCACACCAGCGGACGAAGCATATTCTGCGCCGCTACCATCTCATCCGGGAGATCGTGGATCGAGGTGACGTCGACCTTCAGAAGATCGACGGGAAGGAGAACCTGGCCGACCCATTCACTAAAGCCATTGCGGTGAAGGAGTTCAACGACTACAAGTCGAAGATGGGTATTAGATACTGCACCGATAGGCTTTAGGCCAAGTGGGAGATTGTTGGGAATAGTGTCCCAAAGCCAATCGTCAGCCTGTTGACGGTTGTGCTCCTTTTGTATTAGTACATGAATTATAAATAAATAAAAGTTATTTTGGTATTTTTTCATCACAAATGTTTCATCTTCTAATGAACTCCTGTGTTGTGGTGAAGTCCTTAGGACTATTTAGACTCGACAAAGGAGGATTTGTCGTTTAGTCCTTAAACATGTTCGCGACCAAATGATACGTTGTTACCAAGGACGACAATATTTATCGAGCATAGGTCGTTGTGTGCCATATGGGTTGGTTGTCCTCATAACCAAAGAGTGTGGAGACACTGGTATGGCATACAGGTGAGATGTAATGGTACATCTGCACTGAACGTGACCAACTCCGGAGCTATTTCTGCTGTCAAGATTTGCTCCGATGGGATATGGGTATAAATGTCCCTCCGACCTGAGACCGCCACGGTGACTTGCAAGCAACTCACTGCACTTAGGCACTGGACTACCTGAATTTCTAATTCAGTGACGGAAGGTTGCTGGGTGTAGTCAAGTACTTGACTTGTCGGTGCGTGTGTCAAGATGGGATTGACCACTCCAGTTTAGGAGCTGTGTACAGTCGTGTTTCAATTTAGCAAAACCTTGGCCAGGGTAGTCCTAGTGAGGAGTCACAGGACTAATTGAGTTGAGCACGATTCGGATGATATCATCAGGGTTGACAGTTTAACCCTGAGTCATCCTAAACACAGGGGTCAAAAGGGATGAATTATACGGTAACCATATTCACGTAGGTTCTGAATGTTGCGATTGCGATTATTCGACCTATCCGGTCGTCGGGTACCATTGCTAGATGGTCACTTCGATTAGTACAGAAATTGGTTCCTGTGCTACCGGCTTAGGTTCGAACCTGCGGGGTCACACACATTAGAGGTTCCTTTCTGATCTGATGGCTGATTATGAGTCTTATCTATCTGGAACTCTATGATTGAGAATTAGGATTCTCTAATCATGAGTTCCACACATTTTGGGTACCGGGGTCAAAATTTTGAATTTCGAATTTTGAATTTGAAATTTGAACTCTTTGATCAGGGTTTCATATCGATGGTCTCTGATGCCTGATTGCCCATCGGATTTGGACTCAACATTTATGAGAGGTTTAATTAGTGATTTAATCACTAATTAACTCAATTTGATTGAGTAATTATTTTTGGATCAAGTCCAATTGAATTGGATTCAGTTTGGATTGACCCGATTAGGTTAAATGTTGACCTAATCGCTAAGGTGGTTTAGTCCCTGATTTGATCAGGGGTTAGGTTTAGTTAATTCCTGATTTGATTAAGATTTTATTAAGCCTAATTAAGCCTTGGGTTTAATTTGGTCTAATTGTGCTCAACCTATTTTAAACTAGGTTGGCTCAATTTGAATCAAACCACCTTGTTTTAAATTCCCTGCGTCACCCAACTTCCTTGCACCCATTTGAATTCACGAGAAGAAACTTCTCATGAAATTTTTCTCACAAAACCCTTCCCCACGTCCTCATTTGTGCCCATATGGATGGATAAAATAATTAGTTAGCCATTCAAATTCAAAGCATGTTTGAATTTGAATGGATAACTTATCACTTGCCCTTTCATCCTTATCCATTTTGTGCGCCACATTACTTACACGAGAAAAGGTTTCTCATGAAACTTTTCCACCACAAAGAGCCACGCCCCTTCTCTTCTCATGCCCAAAAGGATAGGGATAAGTTGGTTTTCGTTTGAATTCAAATTTGATTTGAATTCAAATGTGTAACCTCTTGTCTTTATCCTCTCACGCGGATAAGACACGTTCGACGTTGTTTTAAAAAGAGGAGAAAGGTGGGACGTGCGTAGAAAAATTAGGAGAGAAACTTTGGGCGTGAGGAAGGCTTCTGCGCAAGGTGAAGGTCCAAAACCTTTCGAGAGAAAAAGAAAGAAAAGAGAGAAAATTGGGCGCAGGGTTTTTGGTGTGTACCCTAGGGTTTCTACCTAGGGTTCGGGAAGTGAGATTGGTGTGCCACGAGTGTCGTGAGTCCACCAAATTTTAGAGAGAGATCCATCAGCCTCTCAAGTAACTGTGCAGATGATCCGAGCATCGAGAAGTCAGCACACATCGATCGAAGGAGTTCGATCAACATCTGCCATCAAAAGGGTGAAATCACGAACTAGCATTCGTGAGGAGCTGATCAGACGGGAGCTTCGTGTGGACGATCCGCAGAGGCCAGACAGTTGGGTGGCTACGACGTGACGATCAGAGCCCTCCGACGGTGATCAGATTGCGGTGATCGACTACCCGCAAAAGGTGATGTGTTCTGAACACAGTACTGTAAAACGTTTACTGATTCAAATTTGAATTTTAAATTTAAATGCATGCTGTTGTATCATATTTAGATCCTAGTGTAGGGTTAATTAGTATTAATTAATGAGATTAATTAATAATTCCACTGTAAAATAGTAATTTTGAAAAAGTTTTAAAATTACCATTTTGCCCCTGCACTAAATTTTGCTTAATTGGTATCAGAGCAGGTTCTAGAATATGATATACATATGCATGCGTAGATTAAGGTGTAATCTATAAGTTTAAATTTGAAATTCAAAATTCAAATTGAAATTCAAAAAGATTTGAAATTTGAAATTTGAAATTTGTTAGAAGTTTCAAATTTGAAATTCAAAATTTGAAATTTGAAATTTGGTTGAAATCTCAAATTTGAAATTTGAAATTCAAAATTTAAAATTTGAAATTCAAAATTCAAAATTTGAAATTTGAAATTTGGTTGAAATCTCAAATTTGAAATTTGAAATTCGAAATTTGAAATTTGAAATTCAAAATTCAAAATTTAAAATTCAAAGATTGAAAATTCAAAATTTGAAATTTGGTTGAAATCTCAAATTTGAAATTTAAAATTTAAAATTTGAAATTTGAAATTCAAAATTTAAATTTTGAAATTTGTATATTTAGATATACATGATCCAAGTAGCAAGTAATCTAATTGGGTTGGTTGCCATGGCCGTCCGGTCATAGGAGAAAAGTAGGGTTTAAAGGCCCTCTCTTCCCATTCGATGGGGTCTCCTATGGCGGTAGGGGTGCCGATGCAATTATATCCCATGCCGATGAAGCAGCGAAAGGACTTAATTAAGAAATTTATCATGAATGTGTTAGATTAGATCTAAAAGAAAATTTATGATTTATTTTGAGTTATTTTCTGTTATGAAATGAGCAATAGAATTGCTGTTTATGAAATATGCTGACCCGTTTGTGAAATGAGTTAACACATTTGGTGAACAGAAAATAAAATCTTTCAAATTTGAAAATTGTTTTCGAAATGCCAAACCCTGACCCATCAGCCCAAGTACTTAATTAAAAGAATTAAGTGTTGTCTAGTAGGTCTAGAATTGTGAATTAAGACCTAAGACAATTGCATAAACTTTTGGGTCAATGGGTTAGATGAATTAGGTCCATAATTGGGTTAGACCTAAGGTTAGTTTAAAAAATGGACGAATTGGAGTAATTGGTCAAATCTAATCAAAAGTTGAATTAGATTAGGTCAAGGATACTCTAGACTCAACTTCAATAGTTGTAGTTGAATGGGTCCATGTCTTTAACTAGACCAAGATGGACTTAATTCATGGCTACGCGGTGGAGCTCTATTTACTAAGTTGATCAAAATTAAAACTAATGAACCGGTTGGTGTCTAAGGTAAGTTCGGCAGTTTTGACCAGTGGTTCTTAAGCGGGAGCTACTCGCATTGATTCGATCATTGACGAGTTAATGGCAAATCCCCACCACTGATCTCACTTACCTGGCCAATCTGTAAGTTAGATTTTGATTAGATCACTTGGTGATTAGAGCTCACCCATGTCATTAGGTAAATCAGTATGACTGATTTAGGTGCTCCTAATGCCAGCTTTAATTAAATCCTTTTTAATCTGACTTGGTGAAGTCAGTGGGAGGATTGAAATTGGCTGGATGATTTCTTCTCTACTATTCTTTAATAAAATCCTCAAAATTATTAGGTCCCTAAAATGATTAAGTTATAATGATAACTAAGTCATAGCCTCCCATTAAGTGAATGATAATGAGTCCATTAGTTCAATGATCATTGGAGGCCCAAAGGCTTGGTGCTCATTGGCTAATGGAATTATTATTCATAATATGATAATTTGATTGAGTCTTTCTGATGGTGGTTAGGTTGGCCGGCCAAAGTCGGGCCTGATCATTTATTGGTCCGATTCACTAAATTAAGTCATGTTAATGGTTGGACCTAACCAGATCTTTTCAGTGGAGGCCAAAGCCTACTGATTAGGTTCTGGGGCAAAATAAATTACTAGAAGTTGTTTAGAGAAACAACTGGTTAAGAACCTACCCATAGATGCACATGGGTTGACCAACCAAAGTTGGGCTCGTGTGTAGTCTGTGTGGATTCTAGTACCCATTAAGGAATTAAAGTAATTCCTCGAATTGGAGGATGAGGCTACCAGTTCATTAAAATATTGGAAAAAACTTTAGACTAAAGTCCAAGTCTTTAGTATTAATTTATGTACTAATAGAGGTCTCATTTTCCTTTAAGTAGCTATGGCCACTACCCTGTCGCTCCGGTCATTATTAGATAATGACAAGCTCATGGGACCCAATTTCGATAGCTGGTATCGAAAATTAAAAATCGTCCTTGAGCATGAACGGATCCTTTATGTAGTAACGGATCCAGCACCTGAGGAGCCAGCTCCGAACGCTAGTAAAGCGATCCGAGACACTTACTTGAAGTGGCTCAATGACCGCACCACCGTTCGATGTATTATGCTGGTAGCAATGAATGACGAGTCCAGCCGAAGGTTTGAGAACGCCCAGCCACAGGAGATGCTTCAAATGTTGAACGACTCCTTTGGCACGCCTGACGACGTTGAAAGGCACAAAACTAGTTGTGCTATTTTCAATGCTCGGATGAGGGATGGGGCCTCAGTCACTGATCATGTACTGTATATGATCGAGATGATTGAGCGCCTAAGCAAATTGGGCTTTCCTCTGCACGAGCAGCTCGGTAAGGATGCGATCCTTAATTCCTTGCCCAAGTCAATCCTCCCATTCCTTACTCATTTTCGAATGACAAAGCCTGCAGTAAACTACCACAGATTGTTGGGGTTGCTGCAGAACTTTGAGAAGGATCACCAACTCCATAAGGAGTCGGTGAATGTAGTGGGAGGGTCTTCTTCTCGTCGTCAACCCTTTGGGAAGGGGAAGAAGAACAAGAAGAAGAAAAATAAGAAGGTGCAATCTCATGCTGGGACAGTAGCACGGGGTCAGACCAAGAAGCGCAAGCATGACCAGAGCCAGGCGGAGTACTTCTTTTGTAAGAAGCATGGGCATTGGAAGAGAAACTGTCCTCAATACATTGCCTCCCTGGACCCGAACAGGCCAAAGAAGAAGCAAGGTAATTATATGATAACTCCTTGCAACTTTTCGATTTGTGATACTACTGCCTGGGTATTGGATACCGGAAGCCCTTATCATATTTGTAATTCGATGCAGGGTCTGCAGGTCAGTAGAAGATTTGATGAAGGCGAGAGGTTCCTGAATGTTGGAGATGGAAGCAAAGTTCCAGTTCTAGCTTTAGGAATCATGAGTCTTGTAATCAATTCTCGTAATGTAATTCTGAGTGAATGTCACTATTGTCCAAGTTTTTTATTAAATATTATTTCTGTAGGCCTTTTGGCCATGTACGGTTATGATTTTTTAATAAAAGGAAATATTTGCAATATCATTTTGAATGGTGTTACAATATTTGTTGGATAATTAAATAATAGAATTTACTTACTATCACAGCCTGTTAATGTGGTTCAAAAATTTAGTAAACGCTCTAGAATAGATAATGTGTCAGAAGTCTACCTTTGGCACTGTAGGCTAGGTCATATCAATAAGAACAGGATAAATAGGTTGGCTCAAGAAGGAATTCTTGAAGTTAGTGATTGTGAATCACTTCCAACCTGTGAGTCCTGTCTTCTTGGAAAGATGACCAAGTCACCTTTTACTGGAAAAGGTGAGCGAGCCAGTGAACTCTTAGGTCTGGTACATTCTGATGTATGTGGACCCATGAGCTCAAGTGCAAGAGGTGGATTTTTCTACTTCATAACCTTCACAGATGACCTATCTAGGTATGGGTATGTCTATTTAATGAAGCATAAGTCGGAATCATTTGAAATGTTCAAACTATTCCGAAATGAGGTAGAAAAACAAACTGGAAAGTGTATTAAAACTCTTCGATCTGATCGAGGAGGTGAATACCTTTCCAATGAGTTTCTGACGTATCTAGGGGAAAATGGGATTCTCTCTCAGTGGACTCCTCCTGGAACACCACAGCATAATGGTGTGTCTGAAAGGAGGAATCGGACCCTGTTAGACATGGTTCGATCCATGATGGGGTTTGCTGGTCTGCCGATCTTCCTCTGGGGATATGCGCTCGAATCGGCTTGTTACCTTCTAAATAGAGTTCCGAGTAAGTCTGTAGCCAAAATGCCATATGAGATATGGATAGGACGTAAGCCAGTACTCTCGCACCTTAGGGTTTGGGGGTGTCCGGCTTATGTTAAACGTTTAATTACAGACAAGCTTGGACCTAGGTCTGACAAGTGTAATTTTATAGGGTACCCAAAAGAGACCAAAGGGTATTATTTCTACCTTGCTGATGAGCAAAAGGTATTTGTCAGCCTTAAGGCAATCTTTTTAGAAAAGGAGTTCCTTAGTGAAGGAACTGTTGCCTCTAAAGTCGAACTTGACGAAGTTCGATAGGTGGAAAAACCGACACATGTTACTGAACCTGAACCGGATTTGATTAGATCAGATCCGGAGCCCATTGATTATGCACCCTTAAGGCGGTCTGGTAGAGTACCACATCAACCGGACAGATACTATGGTTTCTTGATCCGGGATGGTGATCCTATCGAACTTGATAAAAATGATGAAGATCCGATCACCTACATGGATGCAATGCAGAGACCTGACTCTGAGAAATGGCTAGAGGCCATGAAATCCGAAATGGAGTCCATGAAGGTCAACGATGTGTGGACATTGGTTGACCCACCCGAAGGAGTAAAACCCATAGGGTGTAAGTGGGTCTTCAAAAGGAAGAGGGGCGCAGACGGAAAGGTGGAGACCTATAAAGCCCGTCTGGTTGCCAAGGGATATCGTCAACGTTATGGTATAGACTATGACGAGACGTTTTCTCCTGTGGCAATGCTCAAATCCATTCGGATTATGCTTGCGATAGCTGCCCATCTGGACTATGAAATCTGGCAGATGGATGTGAAGACAGCTTTCCTAAACGGAGAGCTGGACGAAGAGGTGTATATGATACAACCTGAAGGGTTCACATCCACAGATGAGTCTAAGGTGTGCAAGCTACAGAGGTCCATTTATGGACTTAAGCAGGCATCTCGGAGTTGGAACATACGTTTTGATAGGACGATCAAAACGTATGGCTTCGTTAAGAATGCAGAAGAACCCTGCATTTATAAGTGGGCTAATGGTCCAGCAGTAGTATTTCTTGTATTGTATGTGGATGACATTCTCTTAATCGGGAATGATGTCCCTGCATTACAGGGAATAAAAATTTGGCTATCGTCACAGTTCTCCATGAAGGATCTGGGAGAAGCTTCATACATCCTAGGGATGAGGATCTATAGGGATAGATCCAAAAAGTTGCTTGGCTTATCCCAGTCCACGTACATTGATACTATGCTGAAAAGGTTCAGCATGGAAAATTCCAAGAAAGGCTATCTACCGATAGGCCATGGAATTTTTCTCTCGAAGAGGGATTGTCCGACAACACCTCAAGAGAGAGAGCGTATGGGTAGGATTCCATATGCTTCGGCAGTGGGATCTATCATGTACGCCATGACATGTACACGACCAGATGTGGCATACTCACTAGGGGTAGTGAGTAGATACCAATCTGATCCAGGAGAGAATCACTGGAAGGTTGTTAAAACCATCCTGAAGTATTTGAGAAATACTAAGGACCAGTGGCTTATATATGGTGAATCAGACTTGAGACTTATAGGGTTTACAGACTCTAGTTTCCAATCTGATCGAGATGATAGCAAGAGTGTGTCAGGATTTATTTTTACCCTTAATGGTGGGGCTGTCTGCTGGAAGAGTTCCAAGCAGCACACTGTGGCTGATTCAGTATGCGAGGCGGAGTATATTGCTGCATCAGATGCTGCCAAAGAAGCGGTGTGGCTGAGGAAATTCATCACCGAGCTCGGAGTAGCACCCTCCCTTGTTGGTCCAGTTCTGCTCTACTGCGACAGCTCTGGAGCCATTGCTCAGGCGAAGGAACCAAAGGCACACCAGCGGACGAAGCATATTCTGCGCCGCTACCATCTCATCCGGGAGATCGTGGATCGAGGTGACGTCGACCTTCAGAAGATCGACGGGAAGGAGAACCTGGCCGACCCATTCACTAAAGCCATTGCGGTGAAGGAGTTCAACGACTACAAGTCGAAGATGGGTATTAGATACTGCACCGATAGGCTTTAGGCCAAGTGGGAGATTGTTGGGAATAGTGTCCCAAAGCCAATCGTCAGCCTGTTGACGGTTGTGCTCCTTTTGTATTAGTACATGAATTATAAATAAATAAAAGTTATTTTGATATTTTTTCATCACAACTGTTTCATCTTCTAATGAACTCCTGTGTTGTGGTGAAGTCCTTAGGACTATTTAGACTCGACAAAGGAGGATTTGTCGTTTAGTCCTTAAACATGTTTGCGACCAAATGATACGTTGTTACCAAGGACGACAATATTTATCGAGCATAGGTCATTGTGTGCCATATGGGTTGGTTGTCCTCATAACCAAAGAGTGTGGAGACACTGGTATGGCATACAGGTGAGATGTAATGGTACATCTGCACTGAACGTGACCAACTCCGGAGCTATTTCTGCTGTCAAGATTTGCTCCGATGGGATATGGGTATAAATGTCCCTCCGACCTGAGACCGCCACGGTGACTTGCAAGCAACTCACTGCACCTAGGCACTGGACTACCTGAATTTCTAATTCAGTGACGAAAGGTTGCTGGGTGTAGTCAAGTACTTGACTTGTCGGTGCGTGTGTCAAGATGGGATTGACCACTCCAGTTTAGGAGCTGTGTACAGTCGTGTTTCAATTTAGCAAAACCTTGGCCAGGGTAGTCCTAGTGAGGAGTCACAGGACTAATTGAGTTGAGCACGATTCGGATGATATCATCAGGGTTGACAGTTTAACCCTGAGTCATCCTAAACACAGGGGTCAAAAGGGATGAATTATACGGTAACCATATTCACGTAGGTTCTGAATGTTGCGATTGTGATTATTCGACCTATCCGGTCGTCGAGTACCATTGCTAGATGGTCACTTCGATTAGTACAGAAATTGGTTCCTGTGCTACCGGCTTAGGTTCGAACCTGCGGGGTCACACACATTAGAGGTTCCTTTCTGATCTGATGGCTGATTATGAGTCTTATCTATCTGGAACTCTATGATTGAGAATTAAGATTCTCTAATCATGAGTTCCACACATTTTGGGTACCGGGGTCAAAATTTTGAATTTCGAATTTTGAATTTGAAATTTGAACTCTTTGATCAGGGTTTCATATCGATGGTCTCTGATGCCTGATTGCCCATCGGATTTGGACTCAACATTTATGAGAGGTTTAATTAGTGATTTAATCACTAATTAACTCAATTTGATTGAGTAATTATTTTTGGATCAAGTCCAATTGAATTGGATTCAGTTTGGATTGACCCGATTAGGTTAAATGTTGACCTAATCGCTAAGGTGGTTTAGTCCCTGATTTGATCAGGGGTTAGGTTTAGTTAATTCTTGATTTGATTAGGATTTTATTAAGCCTAATTAAGCCTAATTATGTTGGATTTAATTTGGTCTAATTGTGCTCAACCTATTTTAAGCTAGGTTGGCTCAATTTGAATCAAACCACCTTGTTTTAAATTCCCTGCGTCACCCAACTTCCTTGCACCCATTTGAATTCACGAGAAGAAACTTCTCATGAAATTTTTCTCACGTAAAACCCTTCCCCACATCCTCATTTGTGCACCATATGGATGGATAAATTAATTAGTTAGCCATTCAAATTCAAAGCATGTTTGAATTTGAATGGATAACTTATCACTTGCCCTTTCATCCTTATCCATTTTGTGCGCCATATTACTTACACGAGAAAAGGTTTCTCATGAAACTTTTCCACGCACAAAGAGCCACACCCCTTCTCTTCTCACACCCAAAAGGATAGGGATAAGTTGGTTTTCATTTGAATTCAAATTTGATTTGAATTCAAATGTGTAACCTCTTGTCTTTATCCTCTCACGCGGATAGACACGTTCGACGTTGTTTTAAAAAGAGGAAAAAGGTGGGACGTGCGTAAAAAATTAGGAGAGAAACTTTAAGGCATAAAAAAGGCTTCTGCGTAAGGTGAAGGTCCAAACCTTCCGAGAGAAAAAGAAAGAAAAGAGAGAAAATTGGGCGCAGGGTTTTTGGTGTGTACCCTAGGGTTTCTACCTAGGGTTCGGGAAGTGAGATTGGTGTGCCACGAGTGTCGTGAGTCCACCAAATTTCAGAGAGAGATCCATCAGCCTCTCAAGTAATTGTGCAAATGATCGGAGCATCCGAGAAGTCAGCACACATCGATCGAAGGAGTTCGATCAACATCTGCCATCAAAAGGGTGAAATCACGAACTAGCATTCGTGAGGAGCTGATCAGATGGGAGCTTCATGTGGATGATCCACAGAGGCCAAACAGTTGGATGGCTGTGACGTGATGATCAGAGCCCTCCGACGGTGATCAGATTGCGGTGATCGACTACCCACAAAAGGTGATGTGTTCTGAACACAGTACTGTAAAACATTTACTGATTCAAATTTAAATTTCAAATTTAAATGCATGCTGTTGTATCATATTTAGATCATAGTGTAGGGTTAATTAGTATTAATTAATGAGATTAATTAATAATTCCGCTGTAAAAAAGTAATTTTGAAAAGTTTTAAAATTACCATTTTGCCCCTGCACTAAATTTTCGCTTCAAGATGCACATGGGTTGACCAACCAAAGTTGGGCTCGTGTGTAGTCTGTGTGGATTCTAGTACCCACTAAGAAATTAAAGTAATTCTTCGAATTGGAGGTTGAGGCTACCAGTTTGTAAAAATACTGGGAGAAACTTTAGACTAAAGTCCAAGTCTTTAGTATTTATAATTTATGTACTAATAGAGGTCTGGTTTTTCTTTATGCAGCTATGGCCACTACCCTGTCCTCCGGTCATTATTAGATAATGACAAGCTCATGGGACCTAATTTCGATAGCTGGTATCGAAAATTAAAAATCATCTTTGAGCATGAGCAGATCCTTTATGTAGTAACGGATCCGGCACCTGAGGAGCCAGCCCCGAACATTAGAGGGACGGTCTGAGACACTTATCAAAAGTGGCTCAACGACCGCACCACCGTTCGGTGCATTATGCTGTCGGCAATGAATGATGTGTTCAGTCGCAGGTTCGAGAATGCCCAGCCATTGGAGATGCTTCAAATGTTGAACGACTCTTTTGGCACGCTTGACGATGTTGAAAGGCATAAAACTAGTGCCATTTTCATTGCTCGGATGAGGGATGGAGCCTCAGTCACTGATCATGTACTGTACATGATCGAAATGATTGAGTGCCTAAGTAAACTGGGCTTTCCCCTGCACGAGCAGCTCGGTAAGGATGCGATCCTTAATTCATTGCCCAAGTCCTTCCTCCCCTTCCTTACTCATTTTCGGATGACAAAGCCTGCAGTGAACTACCACGGTTTGTTGGGGTTGCTGCAAAACTTTGAGAAGGATCACTAGCTCCATAAGGAGTCGGTGAATGTTGTAGGAGGGTCTTCTTCTGGTCGTCGATCCTTTGAGAAAGGGAAGAAGAAGAATAAGAAGGTGCAGCTGCATGCTGGGACATCTGCACAGGGTCAGACCAAGAAGCGCAAGCCCGACCAGAGCCAGGCGGAGTGCTTCTTTTGCAAGAAGCAGGGGCACTGGAAGAGGAACTGTCCTCTATACATTGCTTCTTTGGACCTGAACAGGCCGAAGAAGAAGCAAGGTACTTATATGATAATACCTTGCAACTTTTTCATTTGTGATACTGCTGCCTGGGTATTGGATACCGGAAGCCCTTATCATATTTGCAATTCGATGCAGGGTCTGCAGGTCGGTAGGAGATTTGATGAAGGCGAGAGATTCCTGAACGTTGGAGATGGAAGCAAAGTTCTAGTTCTAGCATTAGGAATCATGAACCTTGTAATCAATTCTCGAAATGTAATTCTGAGTGAATGTAACTATTGTCCAATTTTTTATTAAATATTATTTATGTAGGCCTTTTGGCCATGAATGGTTATCAATTTTTAATAAAAGAAAATATTTGCAATATCATTTTAAATGGTGTTACAATGTTTGTTGGATAACTTAATAATGGAATTTACTTTCTATCACAACCTATTAATGTGGTTCAAACCTCTGGTAAGTGCCCTAGAATAGATAATGTGTCAGAAGTCTATCTTTGGCACTGTAGGCTAGATCATATCAATAAGAACAGGATAAACAGGTTGGCTCAAGAAGGAATTCTTGAAGTAAGTGATTGTGAATCACTTCTAACCTGTGAGTCCTGTCTTCTTGGTAAAATGACCAAATCACCTTTTACTGAAAAAGGTGAGCGAGCCAGTGAACTCTTGGGTTTGGTACATTCTGATGTATGTGGACCCATGAGCTCAAGTGCAAGAGGTGGATATTTCTACTTCATAACCTTCACAGATGACCTATCAAGGTATGGATATGTCTATTTAATGAAGCATAAATCGGAGTCATTTGAAATGTTTAAACTATTCTGAAATGAGGTAGAAAAATAAACTGAAAAGTATATTAAAACTCTTCGATCTGATCGAGGAGGTGAATACCTTTCCAATGATTTTCTGACATATCTTGGGGAGAATGGAATTCTCTCTCAGTGGACTCCTCCTAGAACACCACAACATAATGGTGTATTTGAAAGGAGAAATTGTACCTAGTTGGACATGGTTCGATCCATGATGGGGTTTGCTGGTCTGCCGATCTCCCTCTGGGGATATGCGCTCGAATTAGCTTGTTACCTTCTAAATAGAGTTTTGAGTAAGTCTGTAACCAAAATGTCATATGAGATATGGATAGGACGTAAGCCAGTACTTTCGCACCTTAGGGTTTGGAGGTGTCCGGCTTATGTTAAACGTTTAATTACGGACAAGCTTGGACCTAGGTCTGACAAGTGTAATTTTATAGGGTACCCAAAAGAGACCAAAGGGTATTACTTCTACCTAGCTGATGAGCAAAAAGTGTTTGTCAGCCTTAAGGCAATCCTTTTGAAAAAGGAGTTCCTTAATGAAGGAATCGTTGCCTCTAAGGTCGAACTTGATGAAGTTTGACAGGTGGAAAAATTGACACAAGTTGCTGAACCTGAACCGGATTTGGTTAGATCAGATCCGGAGCCCATTATTCAAGCACCCTTAAGGCGATTGGTAGAGTACCACGTCAACCGGACAGATACTATGGTTTCTTGGTCCGGGTTGGCGATCCTATCGAACTTGATGAAAATGATGAAGATCCGATTACCTACATGGATGCAATGCAGAGACCCGACTCTGAGAAATGGCAGGAGGCCATGAAATCCGAATGGAGTCCATGAAGGTCAAAGATGTGTGGACATTGGTTGATCCACCCGAAGGAGTAAAACATATAGGGTGTAAGTGGGTCTTCAAGAGGAAAAGAGGCGTAGACGGAAAGGTGGAAACCTATAAAGCCGTCTGGTTGCCAAGGGATATCGTCAACGTTATGGTATAGACTATGATGAGATATTTTCTCCGGTGGCAATGCTCAAATTCATTCGGATTATGCTTGCGATATTTGCCCATCTGGACTACGAAATCTGGCAGATG
This sequence comes from Elaeis guineensis, assembly GCF_000442705.2. Classification (NCBI taxonomy): domain Eukaryota; kingdom Viridiplantae; phylum Streptophyta; class Magnoliopsida; order Arecales; family Arecaceae; genus Elaeis; species Elaeis guineensis. The sequence goes on from NC_026003.2 coordinate 55,764,279, forward strand.
GATGTGAAGACAGCTTTCCTAAATGGAGAGCTGGATGAAGAGGTGTATATGATACAACCTGAAGGATTCATATTCACAGATGAGTCTAAGGTGTGCAGGCTACAAAGGTCCATTTATGGACTTAAGCAGGCATCACGAGTTGGAACATACATTTTGATAAGACGATCAAGACGTATGGCTTCGTTAAGAATGGAGAAGAGCCATGTATTTATAAGTGGGCTAATGGTCCAGTAGTAGTATTTCTTGTATTGTATGTGGATGACATTCTCTTAATCGAGAATGATGTCCCTGCATTACAGGGAATAAAGATTTGACTGTCGTCACAGTTCTCCATGAAGGATCTGGGAGAAGCTTCCTACATCTTAGGGATGAGGATCTATAGGGATAGATCTAAAAGGTTGCTTGGTTTATCTCAGTCCACGTACATTGATACTATGCTGAAGAGGTTCAGCATGGAGAATTTCAAGAAAGGCTATCTTCCGATAGGCCATGGAATTTCTCTCTCAAAGAGGGATTATCCGACAACACCTTAAGAGAGAGAGCATATGGGTAGGATTCCATATGCTTCGATAGTGGGATCTATCATGTACGCCATGATATGTACACGATCAGATGTGGCATACTCACTAGGGGTAGTGAGTAGATACCAATCTGATCCAGGGGAGAATCACTGGAAGGTTGTTAAAACCATCCTGAAGTATTTAAGAAATACTAAGGACCAGTGGCTTGTTTATGGTGAATCAGACTTGAGACTTATAAGGTTTACAGACTCTAGTTTCCAATCTGATCACGATGACAGCAAAAGTGTGTCGGGATTTATTTTTACCCTTAATGGTGGGGCTATCTACTGGAAGAGTTCCAAGCAACACACAGTGGCTGATTCAGTTTGCGAGGCAGAGTATCTCGCTGCATATTCTGCGCTGCTACCATCTCATCTCGAAAATTATGGATCGAGATGACGTCGACCTTCTGAAGATCGACAGAAAAGAAAACCTGGCCGACCCATTCACTAAAGCCATTGCGGTGAAGGAGTTCGATGACTACAAGTCGAAGATGGGTATTAGATACTGCACCAATTGGCTTTAGGCCAAGTGGGAGATTGTTGGGAATAGTGTTCCGAAGCCAATCATCAGTCTATTGACGGTTGTGCTCATTTTTGTATATGTACATGAATTATGAATTAATAAAAATTATTTTGGCATTTTTCATCATAAAATGTTTCATCTTCTAATGAACTCCTATGTTATGGTGAAGTCCTTAGGACTATTTAGACTCGACAAAGAGGATTTGTCATTTAGTCCTTAAATCTGTTTGCGTCCAAATGATACGTTGTTACCAAGGATGACAATGTTTATCAAGCATAGGTTGTTGTGTGCCATATAGGTTGGTTGTCCTCTTAACCAATGAGTGTGGAGATACTGGTATGGCATACAGGTGAGATGTAAGGGTACATCTACACTGAATGTGACTGACTCCAGAGCTATTTCTGCTGTCAAGATTTGCTCCGATGAAATATGGGTATAAATATCCCTCTGATCTGAGACTGCCACGATGACTTGCAAGCAACTCACTGCACTTAGGCACTGGACTACCTGAATTTTTAATTCAATGACAGAAGGCTGCTGGGTATAGTCAAGTACTTGACTTGTCGATGCATGTGTCAAGATGGGATTGACCACTCCAGTTTAGGAGCTGTATATAGTCATGTTTCAATTTAGCATAACCTTGGCCAGGGTAGTCTTTGTGAGGAGTCACAGGACTGTTTGAGTTGAGCACGATTCGGATGATCTGATCAGGGTTGACAGTTTAACCCTGAGTCATCCTAAACACAGAGGTCAAAAGGATGAATTATATAGTAACCATATTCACGTAGGTTCTGAGTGTTACGATTGCGACCATTCGACCTATCCAATCATCGGGTACCATTGCTAGATGGTCATTTCGATTAGTACAGGAATTGGTTCCTGTGCTACCGACTTAGGTTCGAACCTGCAGGGTCACACACATTAGAGGTTCTTATCTGATCTGATGGCTGATGTAGAATCTACATATTTGAGACTCAGTGATCGAGAATCAGGATTCTCTGATCATGAGTTCCACACATTATGGGTACCGGGGTCAAGAGTCCCACTAGTTGGGATTCTTCGATCAGGGTTACATATCGATGAATTCTGATGCCCGATTACACATCGGATTTGGACTCAATATTTATGAGAGATTTAATTAATGATTTGATCACTAATTAACTCAATTTGATTGAATAATTATTTCTGGATCAAGTCCAATTGAATTGGATTCAGTTGGGTTTGACCTGATTAGGTTAAGAGTTGACCTAATCGTCGAGATGGTTTGGTCCCTAATTTGATCAGGGGTTGGGCTTAATCAATTTTTGATTTGATTAATATTTTATTGAGCCTAATTAAGCCTAATTAAGTTGGGTTTAAATTAGTCTAATTGGACCTAACTTATTTGGTTCAATTAGGTTGGTTTAAATAATTAAACCACCTTGACCCAATCTCCATGCGCCACCTCACTTCCATTGCACCATTTGGATTCATGAGAAGGAACTTCTCATGAATTTTTTCTTCACACCAAGCCCTCTCCACGCTCCACTTTAATGTGCCAAATGGATGGATAAGGATGATTGGTTGGCCATTCAAATTCAAAATAAAGTTTGAATTTGAATGGGCAATCAATCTTTGCACCTTATCCCTTTTTTTACACCCTATTTATTATATGAGAAAAGGTTTCTCATGAAATTACTCCATGCATATTTTAAGCCACGCCTCATGCCTTTAGTGGATAAGGGATGAGTTGGTGTCCATTTGAATTCAAAATTTGACTTGAATTCAAATGTGCAATTACTCATCTTTATCCTTTCTTTTGGATAAGACGTTTGACGTTGTTATAAAAGGAGGAGAAGAGTGGGGTGTGCAAGAAAAAGTTTTTTTGAAGAAAAATTTTGGGGTGTGAGAAGTCTTGTGTGTGAGAAGAAAGTCCATATCCTTCCAAGAGAAAAAGAAAGAAAAAAAAGAAAAGTGGGTGTAAGGTTTTCGGTGAGTTCCCTAGAGTTTTAGCCTGGGTTTCGAAAAGTGAGAAAGTGAGCTACGAGTGTTGTGAGCCCATAAAATCTCAGAGAGATCTTCAACATCCTCTCAAGTATATCTATTGATGATCTGGAGCATCCAAAGAATCGATAGACATCGATCGAAGGAGTTCGATCAGCATCCACCGTCAAAAGGGCTCTACAACGAGCTAGCACTCGTGAGGAGTCGATCAGATCGGGAGCTTCGTGTGGACGATCTGTAGAGGCCAGACATGCTGTGTGGCTACGTCGTGATGATCAGACTTTCTCGATGGTAATCAGATTATGGTGATCTACTACCCACACAAAGGTATTGTGTTCTGAACATATTACAGTAAAGTGTTTACTGTTGGAATTTGAAATTCAAATTTAATTGAATGCATGCTATATATCATATTTAGATTCTAGTGTAGGATAAATTTATATTAATTAATTAGATTAATTAATATCTTTTCACTGTAAAATCATAATTTTAAAAAAGTTTTAAAATTACCATTTTACCCCTGCACTGAATTTTTCCCACATATTATTATAATTATATATAAATTATTAATTAATAAATATTATTTGATTTTTTTATCACTGTGTTCATCTTATTTTGAACTCTTGTTATGTGATAAAGTTCTTAGGACTATTTGATTCGATATAAGAGGATATATTGTTTAGTCCTTAAACCTTAAGTTCATGATCAAATGATATACTATTATTAAGATGATAGTTATATCAAGTATAGGTCATGTGTGCCATGTATGTTAGTTGTCCTCTTAACCAAGGAGTGTGGAGACACTGATATGGCATCCAAGTGTGACGTAGGAGTACATCTCACTGAACATGACTAATTACTAAGCACTCTACTATCAAGAGTAGCTCGTGAAGAATATGGGTATAAGTGTTCCTCCGACTTGAGATCACAATAGTGACTTGTAAGCAACTCACTGTGCTTTGGTGCTAGACTATCTGAATTTCTAATTCAGTGATGAAAAATTTTTGAGCACAGTCAAATACTTGCAAAGTCAGTGTGTGAGTCAAGATAGAATTGACCCCTCCGAATAAGTAGGAGTTAATGTATCAGTATGTTTCAATTCAGTAAAATCTTGATCGAAGTAATCCATGTGATGGATTTTAAAAATTAAAATATAATATGAATAATCATACCATGATTGACAGTTAAATTCTAGATCATCTTAAGCATTTGGGTTAAAAGAATGAATTATACGATAACCATATGCCAATAGGTTCTTAAATGATGCTTTGTAATCTTTCGATCTATCCGGACATCGGGTGTCATTGCTAGATGGTCATTTTGATTGGTATAAAAAGATTATTCTTATACTACCAACTTAGATTTGAACCTATGGGGTCACACTCAAAAATATTTTCTGACTGATCATATGGCTGATCAATGATTAAGAACCATTCTAGGGTAAAACAGTCAATTCGATTGATGATTAACCCTATGCAAAAGTTGTAATAAATTAATTCATTAATTATTGATGAATTATAGAATAATTGATTAGTAATTAGATTATTAATTAACTCAATTTGATTGAGCATTGAGTTTTGGATCAAATCAAATTGAATTGGATTCAATTTGGTTTGACCCGATTAGGTTATGAGATGACCTAATCGCTAAGGGTGTTCGATTCCTAAGATGATCAGAACTTGAGCTTGATTAATTTTTGATTTGATTAAAATTTAATTAAAATTATTTACTATGTAATTAAATTAGATTTAGTGGTCCAATTAGGTTTAACCTAATTTAGTTGGATTAAGAATCTAATTGGATAAGAAAATAATTCGAATTCGAATCTTTTGCACCTCCTTTCTCTACGCCCTCTTATTCTTCATATGAAAAATATTTTTATGTGATTTTTTTTATGTCCAAAAGATTTTTCTATATCTTCATCTATTTTTTTTTTAATTATAAATTGATTGATTTAAATTTGATTTCAAATAGATTTGAATTTGAATGAAAATTTAGAGTTCAAATTATGTTGGACTCTCCTTTTCATGCCACCACTTTTCTCCATGCATAATGTATTTTTGCATGAGATTTTTTGCACCATTCTAATTTTGATCAATCTTTCTCTGATTTCATAAGATGAAGATAAAGTTTGATTCAAAATTTAATTCAAATTTGATTTGAATTATTAATAAGGATCAACCAACATTTGAATTTGAACTGAAACTACTTCTTTCTTATTCTTATCTTCCATGGGAAGCCAATCTTAAAAGGGGATAAATTTTGTATAAGATTAAGAGTGACTTTTGATGTGAGAAACCTAAGAGTGGGGATGTGAAAAGTTGAGAGTGGGTTGGGCTTTCGTGCGTGAGAAATAGAAAAAGTATTCTTTCTCTTGGGTATGAGCTGTGGGTTCTAGGGTTTTGACTCTTGGTTTTGTGAGAAGAAAATACAAGAGTGAGTCTTGTCCAATCTTTCACACCATCACCTCCTCATAAAGCTTCATCTTCTGATCTGGAGAAGTTTGAAAGATCCAAAAAAAGGAGCTTGGATCAGCCATCCAGAGCCTTCGACGCGAGCTAGCACTCTTGTGAAGGAAGATTCGATCAGGACTTTGAGTGGATGATCTATAGAGACCAAATGATCAGTGTGACTACTTGACATTAGTGAGAGATTCATATCTTATCTATCAGCAGTAGAGATCATCAATCTATGAAAAGGTGATGAGTTCTGTGTTGGGAATAGTGTCCCAAAGCCAATCGTCAGCCAGTTGACAGTTGCGCTCTTTCTTGTATTAGTATATGAATTATAAATAAATAAAAGTTATTTTGATATTTTTTTATCATAAATTATTTCATCTTCTAATGAACTCCTGTATTGTGGTGAAGTTCTTAGGACTATTTAGACTCGACAAAGGAGGATTTGTTGTTTAGTCCTTAAACCTGTTCGCGACCAAATGATACGTTATTACCAAGGACAACAATATTTATCAAGCATAGGTCATTGTGTGCCATATAGGTTGGTTGTCCTGTTAACCAAGGAGTGTGGAGACACTGGTATGGCATACAAGTGAGATGTAAGGGTACATCTGCACTGAACGTGATGGACTCTGGAGCTATTTCTGCTGTCAAGATTTGCTCCGATGGGATATGGATATAACTGTCCCTCCGATCTGAGACCACCATGGTTACTTGCAAGCAACTCACTGCACTTAGGCACTAGACTACCTGAATTTCTAATTCAGTGATGGAAGGCTGCTGGGTGTAGTCAAGTACTTGACTTGTCAGTGCGTGTGTCAAGATGGGATTGACCACTCCAGTTCAGGAGCTATGTACAGTCGTATTTTAATTTAGTAAAATCTTGACCAGGGTAGTCCTAGTGAGGAATCACAGGACTGTTTGAGTTGAGCACGATTTGGATGATCTAATCAGGGTTGACAGTTTAACCCTGAGTCATCCTAAACACAGGGGTCAAAAGGATGAATTATACAGAAACCATATTCACGTAGGTTCTGAATGTTGCGATTGTGACTATTCAACCTATCCGAATGTCGGATACCATTGCTAGATGGTCACTTCGATTAGTACAGAAATTGGTTCTTGTACTACCGACTTAGATTCGAACCTGCAGGGTCACACACATTAGAAGTTCCTATCTGATCTGATGGCTGGTGAAGAGTCCTAATGCTCGTGAACTTTGAGTCCTACATGTCTGGAACTCTGTGATCGAGAATCAAAATTCTTTAATCACGAGTTCCACATATTTTGGATATCGGGGTCATGAGTCCCACTGGTTTGGGACTTTTTATCAGGATTTCATATCGATGGACTCTGATGCCCGATTGCCCATCGGATTTGGACTCAGTATTTATGAAAGATTTAATTAGTGATTTGATCACTAATTAACTTAATTTGATTGAGTAATTATTTTTGGATCAAGTCCAATTGAATTGGATTTAGTTGGGTTTGACCCGATTAGGTTAAGTGTTGACCTAATCGCCAAGGTGGTTTGGTCCCTGATCTGATCAGGAGTTGGGCTTAGTCAATTTTTGATTTGATTAAGATTTTATTGAGTCTAATTAAGCCTAATTAAGTTAAGTTTAACTTAGTCTAATTGTGCCTAACCTATTTTGATTAGGTTGGCTCAATTAGGTTGAAACCACCTTTTGAATTCTCTCCCTGCGCTACCTCACTCATCTGCACCCATTTGAATTCATGAGAAATAACTTCTTGTGAATTTTCTCCCATGAAGAAGCCTTCCATGCCCCTCCATTTGTGCACCATTTGGGTGGATAAAGATGGTTGGTTGGCTAGTCAAATTCAAATGAAGTTTGAATTTGAATGGACAACTAATCCATGTGCCACCTAGCCTTATCCATTTGTGCGCCATTTGCTTTACACAAGAAAGAGTTTCTCGTGTAAACTCTCCATGCACAAGGGAGCCCATGCCCTTCTCTTCTCATGCCAAGAGTGGATAAGGATGGGTTGGTTAGCATTTGAATTCAAATTTGATTTGAATTCAAACGAGCAACCACCTATTTTTATCCTCTCATGCGTTTAAGATGCGTCTTGCATTGTTTTAAAAGTGAGAAGAAGATGGGGCATGCGTATGAGATTTTTGAGAAAGAAAAGTGGGTGTGAGGAAGCTTTTTGCATGATTCTGAAAAGTTCAAAAATTTCGAGAGGAAAGAAAAGAAAGAGAGTGGGCGCAGGCTTTTCGGAGAGTACCCTAGGATTTCTACCTAGGGTTCGGGAAGTGAGAAAGTGAGCTACGAGTGTTGTGAGCCCACAAGATTTTAGAGAGAGCTTCATCAACCTCTCAAGTATATCTGCTAATGATCTGGAGCATCCAAAGAGTTTGCAGATCAAGATCGAAGGAGTTCGATCAACATCGGCCGTCGAAAGGGTTCTGTAATGAACTAGCATTCGTGAGGAGCCGATCAGATCGAGAGCTTCATGTGGACGATCCACAGAGGCCAGACATACTATGTGGCTACATCATGATGATCAGACCCTCCTGATGGTTATCAGATTGCGGCGATCGACTACATGCATGAAGGTAATGTGTTCTGAATACATAACAGTAAAATATTTACTGTAGAAGTTTGAATTTCAAATTTAAATGTATGCTATATATATCATATTTAGATCTTTGTGTAGGATTAATATATGTTAGTTAATTAGATTAATTAATAATTTTTACTATAAAATTATTATTTTAAAAATATTTTAAAATTATCATTTTATCCTGCACTAAAATTCAGTTCAAATGGTATCAGAGCAAGGTTTTAAAATATGATATATATTTGCATGCGTAGATTAAGTAGTAATCTAAAAGTTTTAATTTAAAATTTAAAATTCAAAATTTAAAATTTGAATTTTGAAATTTATTTAAAATTCAAAATTCAAAAATTTCAATTCAAAATTTGAAATTTGAATTTTAAAATTTGAAATTTAAAATTCAAAATTCAAAAATTTGAAATTTAAAATTTAGAATTTGAAATTTAAAATTTGAAATTTGAAATTCAAAATTTAAAATTTAAAATTTGAAATTCAAAAATTTGAAATTTGAAATTTAAAATTTATTTAAAATTCAAAATTTGAAATTTGAAATTTAAATTTAAATTTAAATTTTAAAATTGGTATATTTAGATATACTTGATCCAAGCTGCAAGTAGTCTAATTGGGTTGGTTGCCATGGTCATCCGGTCATAGGAGAAAAGAAGGGTTTAAAGGTCCTCTCCTCCCATTCGATGGGGTTCTCCTATAGCGATAGGGATGCCGATGTGATTATATCCCATGCAGATGAAGTAGTGAAAGGACTTTATTGTAAAGGTTCAATTGTAAAATTTATCATGAATGTGTTAGATTAGATCTAAAGAAATATTCATGATTTATTTTGATTGAGTTATTTTCTGTTATGTAATTAGCAATAGGATTGCTGTTTATGAAATGTGCTGATCCATTTGTGAAATGAGTCAACACATTTGGTGAACAGAAAATAAAACTTTTCAAATTTAAAAATTATTTTCAAAATGCCAAACCCTAACCCATTAGCTCAAATACTTAATTAAAAGAATTAAGTGTTATCTAGTTGGTCTAGAATTATGAATTAAGACCTAAGACAATTGCATAAACTTGTGGGTCAATGGGTTAGATGGATTAGGTCCATAATTGGGTTGGACCTAAGGTTAGCCTAAAGAAATGGACTAAATTAGAGTAATTGAACAAATCTAATCAAAAATTGAATTAGATTAGGTCAAAGACACTCTAGATTCAACTCCAATAGTTGTAGTTGAATGGGTCCATGTCTTTAACTAGACCAAGATGGACTTAATTTATGGCTACACGGTGGAACCCTATTTACTAAGTTGATCAAATTAAAACTAATGAATCGGTTGGTATCTAAGGTAAGTTCGGCAGTTTGACCAGTGGTTTTTAAGTGGGAGCTACTCGCATTGATTCGATCTCTGACGAGTTAATGGCATATCCTCACCACTGATCTCACTTACCTGGCCAACCTGGTGAGTTAGGTTTTGATTAGATCACTTGGTGATTAGGACTCACCCATGTCATTAGGTAAATCAGTGTGACTGATTTAGGTGCACCTAATGCCGGCTTTAATTAAATCTTTTCTTAATATGACTTGATGAAGTCAATGGGAGGATTGAAATTGGCTGGTTAATTTCTTCTCTTCTATCCTTTAATAAAATTCTCAAAAATTATTAGGTCCCTAAAAATGATTATGTTATATGATAACTAAGTCATAGCCTCCCATTAAGTGAGTGATAATAAGTCCATTAGTTTAATAATCACTGAAAGCCCAAAGGCCTGGTGCTTATTGACTAATGAAATTATCATTCATAATATGATCATTTGGTTGAGTCTTTCTGATGGTGGTCAGGTTGGCCGGCCAAAGTCAGGCCTGATCATTTATTGATTAGATTTATCAAATCAAGTCATGTTAATGGTTGGACCTAACCAGATATTTTCAGTGGAGGCCAAAGCCTACTGATTAGGTTCTGGGGCAAAATCCATTATTAGAAGTTATTTAGAGAAACAACTGGTTATGAACCTACCCATAGATACACATGGGTTGACCAACCAAAGTTGGGCTCGTGTGTGGTCTGTGTGGATTCTAGTAACCACTAAGGAATTCAAGTAATTCCTTGAATTGGAGGTTGAGGCTGTCAGTTCGTAAAAATACTAGGAGAAACTTTAGACTAAAGTCCAAGTCTTTAGTATTAATAATTTATGTACTAATAAAGGTCTGATTTTTCTTTATGTAGCTATGACCACTATCCTGTCGCTCCGGTCATTATTAGATAATGACAAGCTCATGGGACCTAATTTTGATAGCTGGTATCAAAAATTGAAAATCATCCTTGAGCATGAGTGGATCCTTTATATAGTAACGAATCCGACACCTGAGGAGCCAGTCCGAATGCTAGAGGGGTGGTCTGAGTAACTTACCAGAAGTGGCTCAAGACCGCACCACCGTTTGGTGCATAATGCTGGCGGCAATGAATGATGAGTTCAACCATAGGTTAGAGAATGCCCAGCCGCAGGAGATGCTTCAAATGTTGAACGACTCCTTTGGCACGCCTGACGACGTTGAAAGGCACAAAACTAGTTGTGACATTTTCAATGCTCGAATAAGAGATGAGGGATGGGGCCTCAGTCACCGATCATGTATTGTACATGATCGAAATGATTGAGTGCCTAAGTAAATGGGCTTTTTCTTGCACGAGCAGCTCGCTAAGGATGCGATCCTTAATTCTTTGCCCAAGTCCTTTCTCCCCTTCCTTACTCATTTTTGGATGACAAAGCCTGTAGTAAACTACTACAGATTGTTGGGGTTACTATAGAACTTTGAGAAGGACCACCAGCTCCATAAGGAGTCGGTGAATATTGTGGGAGGGTCTTCTTCTGGACGTCGACCCTTTAAGAAAGGAAAGAAGAACAAGAAGAAGAAGAATAAGAAGGTGTAGCCGCATGCTGGGACGTCTGCACAGGGTCAGACCAAGAAGCGCAAGCTTGACCAGAGCCAGGCGGAGTGCTTCTTTTGCAAGAAGCAGGGGCACTGAAAGAGGAACTGTCCTCTATACATTTCCTCCCTGGACCTGAACAGGCCAAAGAAGAAGCAAGGTAATTATATGATAACATCTTGCAACTTTTTCATTTATGATACTACTACCTGGGTATTGGATACCGGAAGCCCTTATTGATATCTGTAATTTGATGCAGGGTCTGTAGGTCAGTAGGAGATTTGATGAAGGCGAGAGGTTCCTGAACGTTGGAGATGGAAGCAAAGTTCCAGTTCTAGCTTTAGGAATCATGAACCTTGTAATCAATTCTCATAATGTAATTCTGAGTGAATGTCACTATTGTCCAAGTTTTTTATTAAATATTATTTCTGTAGGCCTTTTGGCCATGTACAATTATAAATTTTTAATAAAAAAAAATGTTTGCAATATCATTTTGAATAGTGTTATAATATTTATTGGATAACTAAATAATAAAATTTACTTACTATCATAGCCTGTTAATGTGGTTCAAACCTCCGGTAAATGCCCTAGAATGAAGAATATATCGAAAGTCTACCTTTGGCACTGTAGGCTAGGTCATATCAATAAGAACAAAATAAACAAGTTGGCTCAAGAAGGAATTCTTGAAGTAGGTGATTGTGAATCACTTCCAACCTGTGAGTCCTGCTTTTGAGAAGATGACCAAATCACTTTTTACTGGAAAATGTGAGTGAGCCAGTGAACTCTTGGGTCTGGTACATTCTGATGTATGTGGACCCATGAGCTCAAGTGCAAGAGGTGGATATTTCTACTTCATAACCTTCACAGACGACCTATCGAGGTATGGATATGTCTACTTAATGAAGCATCAGTCAGAGTCGTTTGAAATGTTCAAACTATTTTGAAATGAGGTAGAAAAACAAACTGAGAAGTGTATTAAAACTCTTCGATCTGATCGGGGAGGTGAATACCTTTCCAATGAGTTTCTGACATATCTTGGGAAGAATGGGATTCTCTCTCAATGGACTCCTCCTGGAACACCACAGCGTAATGGTGTGTCTGAAAGGAGGAATCGGACCTTGTTGGACACGGTTCGATCCATGATGGGGTTTGCTGGTCTGTCGATCTTCCTCTGGGGATATGCATTCGAATCGGCTTGTTATCTTCTAAATAGGATTCCGAGTAAGTCTGTAACCAAAATGCTATATGAGATATGGATAGGACGTAAGCCAATACTCTCACACCTTAGGATTTGGGGGTGTCCGGCTTATGTTAAATATTTAATTACGGATAAGCTTGGACCTAGGTCTGACAAGTGTTATTTCATAGGGTACCCAAAAGAGACCAAAGGATATTATTTCTACCTAGCTAATGAGCAAAAGTGTTTGTCAGCCTTAAGGCAATCTTTTTAGAAAAGGAGTTCCTTGGTGAAGGGACTGTTGCCTCTAAGGTCGAACTTGAGGAAGTTCGGTAGGTAAAAAAACGATACAAGTAGCTGAACCTGAACCAGATTTGGTTAGATCAAATCCGAAGCCCATTGTTCCTGCATCCTTAAGGCGGTCTGGTAGAGTACCACATCAACTGGATAGATGCTATGATTTCATGGTCTGGGATGGCGATCCTATCGAACTTGATGAAAATGATGAGGATCCGATCACCTACATGGATGCAATGCAGAGACCTGACTTTAAGAAATGGCTAGAGGCCATGAAATCTGAAATGGAGTCCATGAAGGTCAACGATGTGTGGACATTGGTTGACCCACCCGAAGGAGTAAAACCCATAGGGTGTAAGTGGGTCTTTAAGAGGAAGAGAGGTGCAAACGGAAAGGTGGAGACCTATAAAGCCCATCTAGTTGCCAAGGGATATCGTCAATGTTATGGTATAGACTATGTGAGATATTTTCTCCTGTGGCAATGCTCAAATCCATTCGGATTATGCTTACGATAGCTGCCCATCTAGATTATGAAATCTAGCAGATGGATGTGAAAACACTTTCCAAAACGAAGAGCAGGACGAAGAGGTGTATATGATACAACCTGAAGGGTTCACATCCACAGATGAGTCTTAGGTGTGCAGGCTACAGAGGTCCATTTATGGACTTAAGCAGGCATCCCAGAGTTGGAACATACATTTTGATAGGACGATCAAGACGTATGGCTTCGTTAAGAATGGAGAAGAGCCCTGCATTTATAAGTGGGCTAATGGTCCAGTAGTGATATTTCTTATATTGTATGTAGATGACATTCTCTTAATCGAAAATGATGTCCCTGTATTAGAGGGAATAAAGATTTGGCTGTCGTTACAGTTCTCCATAAAGGATCTGGGAGAAGCTTCCTACATCCTAGGGATGAGGATCTATAGGGATAGATCTAAAAGGTTACTTGGCTTATCCCAGTCCACGTACATTGATACTATGCTGAAGAGGTTTAGCATGGAGAATTCCAAGAAAGGCTATCAACCAATAGGCCATGAAATTTTTTTCTCGAAGAGGGATTGTCCGACAACACCTCAAGAGAGAGAGCGTATGGGTAGAATTCTATATGCTTCGACAGTGGGATCTATCATATATGCCATGACATGTACACGATCAGATGTGGCATACTCACTAGGGGTAGTGAGTAGATACCAATATGATCCAGGGGAGAATCACTGGAAGGTTGTTAAAACCATCTTGAAGTATTTAAGAAATACTAAAGACCAGTGGCTTGTTTATGGTGAATCAGACTTGAGACTTATAGGGTTTACAGACTCTAGTTTCCAGTCTAATCACGATGACAGCAAGAGTGTATCAGAATTTATTTTTACCCTTAATAGTGGGGCTGTCTGCTGGAAGAGTTCCAAGCTGCACACAGTGGTTGATTCAGTTTGCGAGGCAGAGTATGTCGCTGCATCAGATGCTGCCAAAGAAGTGGTGTGGCTGAGAAAATTCATCATCGAGCTCGGAGTAGCACCCTCCCTTGTTGGTCCAGTTCTGCTCTACTGTGACAGCTCTGGAGCAATTGCTCAAGCGAAGGAACCGAAGGCACACCAGCGGACGAAGCATATTCTGTGCCACTACCATCTCATCTGAGAAATCGTGGATCGAGGTGATGTCAACCTTCAGAAGATTGATGGGAAGGAGAACCTGGCCGATCCATTCACTAAAGCCATTGCGGTGAAGGAGTTCGACGACTTCAAGTTGAAGATGGGTATTAGATACTGCACTGATTGGCTTTAGGCCAAGTGGAAGATTGTTGGGAATAGTATCTCAAAGCCAATCATTAGCCTGTTGACGGTTGTATTTTTTTTTATATTAGTATATAAATTATAAATAAATAAAAATTATTTTGATATTTTTTTATCATAAATTGTTTCATCTTCGAATGAACTCCTGTGTTGTGGTGAAGTCCTTAGGACTATTTAGACTCGACAAAGGAGGATTTGTCGTTTAGTCCTTAAACCTATTCGCAACCAAATGATACGTTGTTACCAAGGACAACAATGTTTATCAAGCATAGGTCGTTGTGTGCCATATGGGTTGGTTGTCCTCTTAACCAAAGAATGTGGAGACACTGGTATAGCATACAGGTGAGATGTAAAGATACATCTGCACAGAACGTGACCGACTCCGGAGCTATTTCTGGGTGTAGTCAAGTACTTGACTTGTCGGTGCGTGTGTCAAGATGGGATTGACCCCTCCAGTTAGGAGCTGTGCACAGTCATGTTTCGATTTAACAAAATCTTGGCCAGGATAGTCCTAGTGATAAGTCACAGGACTGTTTGAGTTGAGCACGATTCAGATGATCTAATCAGGGTTGACAGTTTAACCCTGAGTCGTCCTAAACACAGGGGTCAAAAGGATGAATTATACAGTAACCATATTCACGTAGGTTCTGAATGTTGCGATCGTGATTATTCGACCTATCCGGATGTTGGGTACCATTGCTAGATGGTCACTTTGATTAGTACAGGAATTGGTTCCTGTGCTACCGGCTTAAGTTCGAACCTGCGGGGTCACACACATTAGAGGTTCCTATCTGATCTGATGGCTGGTGAAGAGTCCTAATGCTTGTGGACTTTGAGTCCTATGTGTTTGAAACTCTATGATCGAGAATTAAGATTCTCTAATCACAAGTTCCACACATTTTGGGTACCGAGGTCAAGAGTCCCACTGGTTTGGGACTTTTTGATCAAGATTTCATATCGCTGGACTCTGATGCCCGATTGCCCATCAAATTTGGACTCAATATTTATGAGAGGTTTAATTAGTGATTTGATCACTAATTAACTCAATTTGATTGAGTAATTATTTTTGGATCAAGTCTAATTGAATTGGATTCAGTTTGGTTTGACCCGCTTAGGTTAAGTGTTGACCCAATCGCCAAGGTGGTTTGGTCCCTGATCTGATCAGGGGTTGGCTTAGTCAATTTCCGATTTGATTAGGATTTCATTGAGCCTAATTAAGCCTAATTAAGTTGGGTTGAACTTATTCTAATTGTGCCTAACCTATTTTGATTAGGTTGGCTCAATTAGGTTGAAACCACCTTTTGAATTCTCTCCCTGTGCCACCTCACTCATCTGCGCCCATTTGAATTCACGAGAAACAACTTCCCATGAATTTTCTCCCATGAAGAAGCCTTCCATGCCCCTCCATTTGTGTGCCATTTGGGTGGATAAAGATGGTTGGTTGGCCATTCAAATTCAAACTTCGTTTGAATTTGAATGGGCAACTGATTCATGCGCCACCTAGCCTTATCCATTTGTGCGCCATTTGCTTTACACGAGAAAGAGTTTCTCATGTAAATTCTCCACGCACAAGGGAGCCCACGCCCTTCTCTTCTCACACATTTAAGATGCATCTTGCATTGTTTTAAAAGTGAGAAGAAGATGGGGCATGCGTACGAGATTTTTAAGAAAGAAAAGTGGGCGTGAGGAAGCTTTCTGTGTGATTTTGAAAAGTTCAAAAATTCTGAGAAGAAAGAAAAGAAAGAGAGTGGGCACAGGCTTTTCAGAGAGTACCTTAGGGTTTCTACCTAAGGTTCGGAAAGTGAAAAAGTGAGCTACGAGTGTTGTGAGCCCAAAGATTTTAGGGAGAGCTTCATCAACCTCTCAAGTACATCTGCTGATGATCCGGAGCATCCGAGGAGTCGGCAAATCAAGATTGAAGGAGTTCGATTAACATCGGCCGTCGAAAGGGTTCTGCAACGAACTAGCATTCGTGAGGAGCCGATCAGATTGAGAGTTTCGTGTGGACGATCCACAGAGGTAAGACACACTGTGTGGCTGCATTGCAATGATCAGACCCTTCCGACGGTGATCAAATTACGGTGATCGACTACCTGCACGAAGGTAATGTGTTCTGAACACATAACAGTAAAATATTTATCATAAAAATTTGAATTTCAAATTTAAATGCATGCTATATATATCATATTTAGATCCTGGTGTAGGATTAATATATGTTAGTTAATTAGATTAATTAATAATTTTTACTATAAAATTATAATTTTAAAAAAGTTTTAAAATTATCATTTTACCCCAGTACTAAAATTCACTTCATTCTGAACTCAACCAATATGATCTAAAGGTTAGATCAGATTCAGGACATCGATGTGATTGATATAATTTTTTATTTTATATCATATTTTATATGTAAATTTTTTATATCATAGATCCTTAATGGTAGTTTAGATCTGATCTAAGATATATTTAGAAAATTAAAATATTTAATCTTTTATTATTCTGCTATAAAATTTTAAAAATATATGCTTTGAACTATCTATTTTTTCTTCAAATGATATCAGAGCAAAATTTTTTATGACAAAAATTTTTTGCATATAATCTGATTTTAATTATTTAAATTAGATCTAAATAATTAATTTTAAATCTAAGTAGTATAGTAATCTGATTAGATAGATCCTCATAGCCGTCTGGTCATAGGAGAAATCAAGATTTTACAATCCTATTTACCTATTCGATGAGATCTCCTAAGGCATATAAGGGTACTGCATGATCTTTTCCATGATGATGAACAACAAAAAGAATTAAAATTTTATTTTAAATCTAAAATATTTTATATTAGATCTGAAATTAGAGTCTTGATCATTAGATGATTGATTATAAAAAATATTTTATAAAATTGAAAACTATTTTCAAACATCGAATCCGAACCCATGTCAGCCTAAAACTTAGAATTAAGCGATCTAGATTTGAGAGTCAAAAATCTAAGACATTAATTTTATAATTTATGGATTAATGGGTTAGCTCGAATCAAGTCCATTTAACTGGATTAGACCTAGGGTTAGAAATCATTGATAATGGACCATGTTAGTAATTGATCAAATCTAATTAAAAGTTAATTCTGATTGGATCAATTTTTTTTCTTGATCAATTTCAATAGTTATACTTGGTCAAGTTCATATCTTTGGTTAGATCAATATAGAATTTGATCATAGCTCCATGATCGAATCCAAGTCTATAAGTTGATCAAATTGAAAATGACTAACCGGTTGGTGTCTAAGGTAAGTGTGGTAGCTTTGATCGGTGATCATTAATTGCGAGCTACTCACATAGATTGAGTCTACATCAAGTTAATGGCATATCTCTCCCACCAATCTCACTTACCTAGCTAATATGATAAATCATATTTTGGTTAGATCACTTAATGATTGGAGTTAACCCATGCTAACTAGAAAATCAGTATGACTGATTTAGGTGCACTTAGTTCAACTTGTCTTGAGTCCTCTTCATGACTTGGTGAAGTCAGTGGGAGGATTTATAACTGGTTGGCTGGATCAGCTTTTGCCTAATCTTCTTTAATTTGACTTGATAAAATTAGTGGGAGGATTAAGATTAACTGGTCAAGTCTTTTCTCTTCTCTCAATTCAACTAATTAAATCTTCTAAAATTATTAAATCCCTAAAAATGAAATAGTTATGGTGATAACTAGATCGTAGCCTCCCATTAAGATGGATGATAATGAGTCCAACAGTTTAGATGATCATTGGAGGTGCCGCACGCTTGGTGCTCATCTGACTATCGAAATTATCATTCATAATATGTTGATTTAGTTGTATCTTTCTGATAATGATCAGGTTGGTTGAGCCACACTCATGCCTGATCACTCATTTGTTAGATGTACTAAATTCTAACATGTTAATGGTTGGACCTAACCAAAACTTTCAGTAGAGGTGCCACATGCCTGCTGAAGAGGTGTCTGGAGAAAAATTGAATATTAAAAATTATTTAATAAAAAATTAGTTAAGAACCTACCCATGGTGCACAAAGGTTGGTCGAGCCATACTCGAGCCCATGTGCAGTCTATGTGGATTCTAGAACCCACTAAAGAATTAGTGTAATTTTTCAAATTGAAAGTAGAGGCTATCAATTTGAATAAAATAGTGGGAGAACCTTTAGACTAAAATTCATATCTTTAGGCTTAATCAATTAATATACTAATTGAATTTTGATTTTCTTTTTATAGTTATGGCCACCACCTTGTCACTCTGATCACTATTAGATAGTGATAAATTGATGGGATCAAATTTTGATAGCTGGTATCAAAAGCTCAAAATTATCCTAGAGCATGAACGAATCTTGTATGTGTTGATAGATCCGGCACCCGAGGAGCCAGCTCTGAATGCACGTAGCACGGTCAGAGATACTTATTAGAAGTGGCTTAATGACTGAGGTATGATTCGTTGTATTATGCTGGTGGCAATAAATGATGAGTTCAGTCGTTGTTTTAAGAATGCTCTACCACAGGATATGTTGCAAATATTGAACGAGTCCTTTGTTACACTCTACGACATTGAGAGACATAAGACTAGTGCCATCTTCAACGCTCGAATGAGAGAAGGAGCATCAGTCGCTAATCATGTATTGTACATGATCGAGATGATTGAGCGCCTAAGCAAGCTCGACTTTTTTTTGCATAAGCAGTTGGAAAAAGATGCTATTCTGAACTCTCTGCCCAAGTCCTACCTCTCTTTTCTTACTCATTTTTGAATGATAAAGTCTGCAGTCAACTACCATAGTTTGCTGGGGTTGCTGCAGAACTTTAAGAAGGATCACCAGCTCCATAAGGAGTCAGTGAATGTTATTGGAGGGTCTTCTTCTGGATGTCGACCTTTTAAGAAAGGAAAGAAGAATAAGAAAAGGGTGCAAAGTGCTGGGGCACCCAAGCCCTGTCAGACCAAGAAACCTAAATCTCACCAAAGTCAGGCAGAATGCTTCTACTACAAGAAGCAGGGGTACTAGAAAAGGAATTATCCTCAATACATTATCTCCCTAGATCTGAACAGGTCAAGAAAGAAACAAGTTGTTGCTGGACAAGGTAATTATATGATAACATCTTGTAATTTCTCAATTTGTAATTCTACTATCTGGATATAGATACCGGAAGTCCTTTTAATATTTGTAATTCATTGCAAGGTCTGCAGGTCAGTAGGAGATTTGAAGAAGGCAAAAGGTTCCTTAATGTTGGAGATGGAAGACCAGTTTCAGTTCTAGTGTTAGGGACTATTAAGCTTGTATTCAAGTCTAATGTAATTGTTCTAAGTGAATGTCAATTTTATCCTTTTTTTTATTGAATATTATTCCTGTAGGCCTTTTGACAATGTACGGTTATAAAATTTTAATAAAAAAATAATTTTAATATCATTATGAATGATGTTAATGTGATGAATGGACAGCTGAACAATAGTATTTACATATTGTCACAACTTGTTAGTGTAATGTACATATCCAGCAAACATCCTAGAATTAGTGATGTCTCTAATATCTACTTTTGGTATTGTAGGTTAGGTCATCTTAATAAGAGCAGAATAAACAAATTGACACAAGAGAAAATCTTTGAAGTCAGTGATTGTGAATCACTCCCAACCTGTGAGTTCCGTCTTCTTGAAAAAATAACCAAGTCACCTTTTACTGAAAAAGGTGAGCGAGGTAGTGAAGTTCTAGGTTTGATACATACTAATGTATATAGATCGAAGAATACTAGTGCCAGAGATGGATATTATTATTTCATTACATTTACAGATAATTTATCAAGGTATGGGCATGTCTACTTAATGACACATAAGTCAGAATCATTTGAAATATTCAAATGATTCTGTAATGAAGAAGAAAAATAAACTAAAAAATATATTAAAATTCTTCGATCCAATCAAGGAGAAGAATACCTTTCCAGTGAGTTTCTGACATACTTAGAAGAGAATGAGATTCTCTCACAATGGATTCCTCCTGAAACACCACAGCATAATAGTGTATTGAAAAGGAGGAATCAAACCCTGTTGGACACGGTTCGATCCATGATGGACTTTGCAAGTCTATCGATCTGCTTTTGGGGATATGCACTATAGTCAGCTTGTTATATTTTAAATAAAATTTTGAGTAAGTTTGTATGTAAAACACCACATGAGATGTGGATAGGACGTAAGCCAACACTCTCTCACCTTAGGATTTGAGGATGTCCGGCTTATATCAAATGTTTGAAAACTGACAAGCTTGGATCTAGGTCTGACAAGTGTCTATTTGTAGGGTATTCAAAAGAGACCAAGGGATATTACTTCTACCCTGCTGACGAACAAAAGCTGTTCATCAATAATATGACAGTATTTTTAGACAAAGAGTTCCTTGGTGAAGAAACTAATACCTCAAAGATTGAACTTAATAAAGTTTGATTGGTAGAAGAATCAATACAATCTAATAAACCCATAGAGTTAGACTTGATTAGATCAAATTCTGAATGTATTATAAAAATATCTTTAAGGAGATCTGGTAGAGTACCGCATCAACCGGATAGATACTATGGTTTCTTAGTTTGGGATGGGGATCCAGTTGAACTCGATGAGAATAATAAGGATCTGATCACCTATATGGATGCGATACAGAGGTCTAACTCTGATAAGTGGCTGGAAGTCATGAAATCTAAAATAGAGTCCATGAAAGTCAATAATATATGGACATTGGTTGACCCACCCGAAGGGATAAAATCTATAGGGTGTAAGGGGATCTTCAAAAGGAAGAGGGGCATAGACGAGAAGGTGGAGACCTATAAAGTCCGTCTAGTTGTCAAGGATTACTATCAGCATTATGGTATTGACTATGATGAGATATTTTCTCCTGTGATAATGCTCAAGTCTATTCGGATCATGCTTGCGATTACAGCACATCTGGACTATGAAATCTAGCAAATGGATATGAAAATCACCTTCCTAAATGGAGAGCTAAAAGAAAAGGTATATATGATACAACCTGAAGATTTCATATCCACAGATGAGTCAAAGGTGTGCAATCTTCAGAGGTCCATCTATGGACTTAAGCAGGTATCTCAAAGTTGAAATATGTATTTTTATAAAGTGATCAGAACGTATGGCTTTATTAAGAATGGAGAGAAACCCTATATATACAAGTGGGTTAATAACTCTATGATAGTATTTCTTGTTTTGTATGTCGATGATATTCTCTTAATCAGAAATGACATTCCTACATTACAGAGAATAAAAGTTTGATTGTCATCATAGTTCTCTATGAAGGACTTAGGAGAAGCATCCTTCATCTTTGGGATGAAGATCTATGGAGATAGATCTAAAAGATTGCTTGGATTATCCCAATCGACGTACATTGATACCATGTTTAAAAGATTCAGCATAGAGAATTTTAAGAAAGGCTATCTTTCGATAGACTAAAAAATTTCTCTCTCGAAGAGTGATTGTTCGACAACACTTCAAGAGATAAAGTGTATGAGTAGAATTCTATATGCTTCGATAGTGGGATCTATTATGTATGCCATGACATGTATGCGATCGGATGTGGTATACTCACTAGTAGTGAGCAGATACCAATCTGATCCATGTGAGAATCACTAGAAGGTTGTAAAGACCATCTTTAAGTATTTGAAAAATACTAAGGATCAATGGCTTATCTATGGAGAATCTGACTTAAAACTTATGGAGTTTACAGACTTCAGTTTTTAGTCAGATTATGAGACAACAAGAACATGTTGGGATATATTTATATCCTGAACAGTGAAGCAATCTACTAAAAAAGTTTCAAGCAGCACACTGTGACCGACTCTACTTGCGAGGTAGAATATATCACGGCATCCGATGCTGCAAAAAACGTCATGTGGTTATGGAAGTTCATCAATGAGCTTAGAGTGGCACCCTCTCTTGATGGCCCCATCTTGTTGTATTGCGACAGCACTAGTGCCATTACTCAAGCAAAGGAACCAAAGTCACATCAGCGGACTAAGCACATTCTGCGCCGCTACCACCTAGTTTGGGAGATCGTGGATTGAGGTGATATCGAGCTTCCGAAGATCGACGGAAAGGAGAAGCTGACCGACCCATTTACTAAAGCCCTTAGTGTTAGGGAGTTTGATGATTATAAATTAAAGATGGATATACGATACTGTATCGATTGGCTTTAGTCCAAGTAGGAGTTATTGAAAATTATATCCCAAAGCTAATCGTCAGCCTGTTAACGGTTGAGCTTATTATTATAATTGTATATGAATTATTGAATTAATAAATATTATTTTATTTTTTTATCACTGTGTGCATCTTATTTTGAACTCTTATTATCTGATGAAGTCCTTAGTACTATTTGATTCGATATAGGAGGATATATCGTTTAGTCCTTAAACCTTAAGTTCATGACCAAATGATATACTATTATTAGGATGATAGCTATATCAAGTATTGGTCATTGTGTGCCATGTACATTAGTTGTCCTCTTAACCAAGAGTATGGAGACACTGGCATGGCATGCAAGTGAGACGTAGGAGTATATCTCACTGAACATGATCAATTGCTGAGCACGCTGCTGTCAAGAGTAGCTTGCGAAGGATGTGGGTATAAGTGTCCCTCCGACCTGAGATCACCACAGTGACTTACAAGTAATTCACTTTACTTTAGTGTCGGACTACTTAAATTTTTTATTCAACGATGAAAGATTTCTAGGCACAGTCAAGTACTTGCGAAGTCGGTATATGAGTCAAGATGGAATTAATCCCTCCGAATAAGTAGGAGTTAATGTATCAGTGTGTTTCAATTCAGTAAAATCTTGATTGGGATAATCCATGAGATAGATTTTAAAAATTAAAATATAATATGGATGATCATAATAGGGTTGATAGTTAAACCCTAGATCACCTTGAGCATTTGGGTCAAAGGGAAGAATTATACGGTAACCATATGCCAATAGGTTCTTGAATGATGCTTTGCAATCTTTTGATCTATCCGGACGTCGGGTATCATTGCTAGATGGTCACTTTAATTGGTATAGAAAGATTATTCTCATACTACTGGCTTAGGTTTGAACCTATGGGGTCACACTCAAAAGAAGTTTCTGACTAATCATATGGCTGATCAATGATTAGAATCATTCTAGGATAAAACAGTCAATTCAATTGATGATTAACCTTATGCAAAAGCTGCAATAAATCAATTTGTTAACTATTGATGAATTATAGGAGGATTGATTAGTAATTAAATTGCTAATTAACTCAATTTGATTGAGCATTGAGTTTTGGATCAAATCTAATTGAATTGGATTCAATTTGGTTTGACCCAATTAGGTTATGAGATGACCTAATCACTAAGGATATTTGATTCCTAATATGATTAGGACTTGAGCTTGATTAATTTTTAGTTTGATTAAGATTTAATTGAAGCTATTTATTATCTAATTAGATTAGGTTGAGTGGTCCAATTGGGTTTAACCTAATTTGGTTGGGTTAAGAATCTAATTGGATGAGAAAATAATTCAAATTCGAATCTCTTGCACCTCCTTTCTCTATGCCCTCTTATTCTTCACGTGAAAAATATTTTTATATACTTTTTTATATTTAGAAGCCTTTTTTACATCCTCATCTAATTTTTTTTGAATTAAAAATTGGTTGATTTAAATTTGAGTTCAAATGGGTTTGAATTTGAATGGTAACCTAGAGTCCAAATTGAGTTGGACTCTCCTCTTCATGCCACCACCTTTCTCCATGCATAAAGTATTTTTGCGTGAGAGTTTTTGCACCATTCTGATGTTGGTCGATCCTTTTCTGACTTTATAAGATGAAGATAAATTTTGATTCAAAATTTAATTTAAATTTAATTTGATTTGATGATAAAGATCAATCAATGTTTAAATTTGAATCGAAACTATCTCTTTCTTATCCTTATCTTCCACAGGATGCTGTTGCCCAGCTATGCAACCCAAGAGGGGGGGTGAATTGGGTTTCTAAAAAATTTTAGGCTTAACTAATGACTTATGAGAAATGTTTGACAAAGCTAAATAGATAGAGTAAGTAGAATTAATTCAAGGCTAATAGCAAGAGCAAGAAAGCAAGAAAATAATGTTGAGATAAGGAAGAGCAATTAGACACACACCAAACAAAAGGATTTATAGTGGTTCGGTGCCAACCTTGCACCTACATCCACTCCCCAAGCTCCTACTTAGGAATTCCAATCCACTAATCTTGTATTCAACCCGAATACAAACATCGGAAACTCCGACTCTAGCTATCCCAAGCTAGACCACTTATTTTTTGGGTACAAGCCAACCCTATACACTCCGATTCAAGGTTCGGATCAACCTTCCCTTATTTTAGAACCTCTCCAAAATAAAACAAATCACTCAAACTGAGTATAACAATTTATAGTACAATTAAGCACAAAAAAAGCTCCTACAATGAGCGAATATAACTTTAAATACACTTTACTTAAGAGAAGAAGATCCTTTTTGGATTTCCTCAAGGTGGATGGAGACTTGATTGTGCACTTGAGGAGTTGGTGAGCTTGGATTGAAGGCTTCTTGAAAGCTTTGAATGAGCTCTTGCTTAGGGCTGAAACATTGGCTTGAAATCTCTTTTTCAAAATCTCTCTCTTTGAATCCTCTCTTTTGTTCTTCTTATTCTTCTTGTGTTCTCCTCGTTGATTTCCATATTTTTGTCCCTTTTATAGCTTTAAGAAATAGTGGAAAATATTTTAGGCTGAAAAAGAGCCGTTAGACCACAATAAATGAGCATTAAAAGCACTTAAAATGGGTTAAAAACTAGCCGTTGCGAAAAAATCCCGTCACAGGGGTCGACTCATGAGTCGACTCATGCCTGGGGGTCGACTCATGGGTCGACCTCTGTGGAAGAACATCAGAGAATCACCAGAAAATAAGGTTCTATGATTTTTGGCCTAAAAACTGCAGGGGTCGACT
The DNA here is from genome assembly GCF_000442705.2 of Elaeis guineensis. Taxonomy (NCBI): domain Eukaryota; kingdom Viridiplantae; phylum Streptophyta; class Magnoliopsida; order Arecales; family Arecaceae; genus Elaeis; species Elaeis guineensis. The sequence goes on from NC_026003.2 coordinate 55,789,542, forward strand.
CACAGGTTGTGCCAAGCCAAAAAATCTGCGTGCCAAACAGCTCATTGTGCCATGAGTTGACTCATTGGTCAACTCATGATTTTCAAACATGCATATCTTTCAAAATACAAGTCCAAAAATAATGAAATTTTCACCAATATATCACAAATCTTTTGTTCTATCATTTGATGCTTTCAAATCAGAGTTTTGGTAAAATTATAATTTTATCCCTAAAAAGCAATAAATCTTTTTCAAGCAAAAATCATTAGTATCCCTTCAAATACTTTGTAATCATCAAAATCAATCCAAGGAGCAACAATCTCTCCCTTTTTGATGATGACAAAACACTTGAACAAAAGCATTTATATGAATCAATGATCATGAATTTCAAAGGAATGAAATGCATTATAGGTAGTTTGAAGATAAGTAGGAGATTTACTACCAACTTATAAGTGCATTTGCTTGAAAAGAAGATTGATTCTTTTGGCATGTGAAACATGTGCCCATTTGCATAAATAATTTGCCATTTGCTTATTTGATTATGTGATTTTGGTATCAGAGTAGAAAATTTATTTTTGTTATTAGAGCAAAGCAGAATTTACCTTATGATTTGAGAATTACGTATTTGAAAATATCTCATTTGCTTGTTTTTCAAATTTCTTAGCATCTTGAAAATTTTCTCATTCTCATTTGATTATTTAGTTTCATTATCAAAGCAAGTTGCATCTTGAAAATTTGCTCATTCTCATTTGATTATTTAGTTTTAGTATCAGAGCAAGTTTAACAATTAAGTGTATCAATGCATGTCTAAGAATTAATTGTAAAGTATATCAGAGCATGTCAAATTTTAAGATGTATCAGAGCATGTCTAATTTTAAAGCATATTAGAGCATGTCTAAGAAGTAATTTTAAAGGTTGCTCATTTGCTTTATGCTTAGCAATTCATCCATTTTGTTAGCAATCTTGTTTTTGATATTTTAATTTCTCCCAATTCACTCATTTTATTTTTAAGTCTTTTAATAATCATTGCTTAGCAATTTTTCTTTCATTTCTCCCCCTTTTTGACATCATCAAACATTGTTAACTCCCCCTCCTTTTTTTAATACATTTTCTCTTTAGAGTTTTTTCAAACTTCTTGTGCTAATCATTAATGTTTACTCCCTCTGAATACAGCAATCATAAAACAAAATATGCCATTGAGTACCATAGAGAAGATATATAGTCAAAAGATGATTGATACCATTACAAAGAGTAGATATATATAATCAAAAGATGATTAAAACCATAGTTGTTTCAATATATATTTCATAATATAAAAGTTAACTAGTTAATATCATTACATGGCCCAAAATACAGATCCTAGAAAGAACAATAGACATGACTAACAACAAGGATCTAGTAGAACACATGACTCTATGGATCAGAATCAGATGTATCAGAGATGGGGTGGGGAGATGATGGATCACGACCAAGAGCTCGTCCTCTACCCCGTCTGCCTCTGCCACGAGTGGAGGTGCTGGCACGAGTAGGTGGGCGAGATGATCCTGAAGGTTGAGAACGTTCATAGGTCAAAGACTGGACTGCAAGAGAGAGCCTGATGGAATCAAGAACGTTCAGAGCTCTCAAAATAGACTGAAGCAGTGCAGTGAACTGTGTAGAAGCATGCTCACTAGAGCCTCTGATCTCTCTCCTCAAGAACTCATAAGTACCCTCCAATGCACCTCTGAGCCTGCCAGCCTCCGCAGTAAGATCTGTGACCTCAATAGTGCTCTCCTGTGGCTGAGGATGGGCCAAAGCTAAGACTTTCCCCTGCAAGTCAAGAATTCTCCCAATCAGTCTCAAAATGCAATCCTCGAGCTGCTGAATCCGAATAGACTGATCTGAGATCAACTGAAATATAGTGGAGATATGGGGGATCAAAGTCTGATCAGATGTATCCAATGATGTGGATCCCGATGCAAATGCAGAAGTGCTCCACTGACGAGAAAGCAAGGAAGCCACACGCTGAGAAATCTGCTCAATCTGGTCATCAGCCAATCTATACTCTGAGGGAGGTGCTCTACTGTCTGGCTGCTGAACTGGTGTGTGCCTTTTAGTGAACTCTGAAGGGCCAGCCTCTGGGTCTGAAACAAACTGGATATCTGGAGATGCTGCCCTGAAGTCATGGAGAGGAGATGAGGGACCTTCTTCCTCAGCTCTGTCCTCAACTCTATCCTCAGCTCTCCTCAGCTCTTTCTTCTGTACCCTTGATCCAACCACCATCATTCCTAGTGAATCCCATGCGGTGCAGAGTATGTTGGTTGATGGTGTCTGCGTGAGAAAGCTTAGCAGATGCCTCCCCCTCAAAACTGACTCCAAACCTCCTGAAAACTAGTGTGAGGGCCATACCAAAAGGCAGATGTGCCTTGGATCTGTTCAGTGTCTCTCTCATGGCCTCAATCATTAAAGCAGGGAGGTTTAGGGGGGTTTAAGTGATCACATGAAACATTATACAAATATCTCGACCAGAAAGGAGGTCATGCCTACCACTCCTTGGGAAGAAAAGCTTTGTCACTAATTGATGTAGGATTCTCATTTCAATTGACAAGATTTTGGCTTCTAATTTATTCAGACTTCCCGAGTAGGTTCCTTCTAAAATTACATTGATCCCCTCTTCCTTCACTGGGAGTTCCATGTAAGAATATCCCTCACAGGGCAAATGTAGAATCTCTCCCAAAATAATAGGATCCAGACAGATATCAATTCCCTTAACAGTAGAGGTTACTGTTCCATTGCCATAGTACAGATTTAGATAAAACTCTCTAACCAAGTCTACATAAGTAACTTCCTTGAGAGAACAGTAAAATCCCCAACTTTGGTTTTTGATCTTTGTCCCAAAAGAGAAATCTTCTTTTTCAAAAAATCTAAAATCCACATTCTTGCCGGTTTCTACCTTTCTGTCAGAGAGAGGGATTTTGCTAGGGCTAGAGGAGACTGAGAGGGACCTTGTGCAGATGCTGAAGCTGGAATGGGTGCAGAGAAAGTCTGAGAAGCTTGCCTTTTTCTGCGGATGCCTTCTTCCAGTGCACGGACTGATTTCCTTCTTTGAGGGAGTTTCATCTTTGGGGCCATTCTTCACCACAAGAGCCGGCAGAGAGACTCGGAAGATCAAATGGGTGAGGAGAAGGAGGGTTACTAGAGAGTGGAAAGGGATTTTGGCTGAGAGGAAAGATGATCTAGAGAAGAACGGTGGAAGCTAGGGCACGCTCCAACTGCTTCAATCAAGGGAGAAAGATGCGAGAAGCTCCTTTCTCAAGAGGTGATTTGAGGTGAAGATGTGAAGGGAGAATGATCTTTGGGCTAAATCCTTGGTTTTGGAGAGAACGAAGATGAGGACGATGAGTGTTGGAGGGAGGAAGACGAAGAAGAAGAATGAGTCAGCTCATGAACAGGCTTCAAGTTAAAAAGAAAAGAGCCCGTGGGAAGTTGGCAAAGAATTTCAAGTATGCCATTGGGTCGATCCTAGGGGGTCGACTCATGAATCACAAAAATTCAGAAAAAATATGAATAAATTTCAAAAAAATTTAAAATTTTGGGAGAATAAATTTTGCTCAATGATAAGTTGTGAGAATGATAATCTTGAGCTTTTAGATCCAAGAGAGATGATGAAAATTGAGCTCTAAGAAATTTTGACATTGATTTCTTGAAATTGGAGAAATATTTAGGCAAAAGGATCAAGAATTCCTAGATTTCTCCTAATTTCACAAAATCTATCTTCACTAAGGGCCTTTGTAAAGATATCAGCTAATTGATTTTCAGTGCAAATATATTCAAGAATTATATTTTTATTTTGAACATGTTCTCTTATAAAATGATGTTTTATTTCAATATGTTTAGACCTTAAATATTGAATTGGATTTTTAGTTAGATTTATGGCGCTAGTGTTATCACATCTTATGGGTGTTTCATTAAGTTTGATACCAAAGTCTTCGAGTTGTTGCTTAATCCACAAGATTTGAGCACAACAACTTCCGGCTACAATGTATTCGGCCTCAGCCATAGACAGTGCTACCGAATTTTATTTTTTGCTAAACCAGGAGATTAGGTTAACTCCAAAAAATTGGCAAGTTCCACTAGTGCTTTTTCTGTCTAATCTTCATCCAGCAAAATCAGCATCTGAATATCCTAATAAATCAATTAGTGAGTCCTTAGAGTACCATAAACCTAGAGTTTGAGTATCATTTAAATATCTAAGATTCTTTTAACAGCATTCAAGTGAGACTCTTTAGGATTAGATTGAAATCTAGCACACAAATAAACACTAAACATGATATCAGGCCTACTTGCAGTTAAATATAATAGAGAGCCAATCATACCTCTATAATACTTTAAGTCCACACATTTACCTTCATCATCCTCATCAAGCTTACATGAGGGGCTCATGGGTGTGTCAATTGGTTTGGAGTTCTCCATTCCAAATCTTTTGAGTAATTCTTTGGTGTACTTGCTTTGGGTGATGGAGATTCCCTCTTTTGTTTGTTTGATTTGGAGTCCGAGGAAGAAAGTAAGTTCTCCCATCATGCTTATCTCGAACTTCCCCTGCATGAGCTTAGCAAAGTCTTGACAAAGAGATTCATTAGTAGATCCAAAAATAATGTCATCAACATAAATTTGGATAATTAACATATCATTTTGATTTCTTTTAATAAAGAGGGTTGTGTCTACATTACCTCTTGAAAAATTATTATTTAGTAAGAATTTGCTTAGCCTATCATATCAAGCCCTAGGTGCTTGTTTTAATCCATATAGTGCTTTATTTAATTTAAAAATATGATTAGGAAAAGCATGATTTTCAAATCCTGGGGGTTGTTCTACATAGACTTCTTCAGCAATATAACCATTCAAAAATGCACTTTTGACATCCATTTGAAACAATTTAAATTTCATAAAGCAAGCATATGCAAGTAGAAGTCTAATGGCCTCTAATCTAGCAACAGGTGCAAAGGTCTCATCAAAATCAATTTCTTCTTCTTGATTATAACCTTTAGCAACCAATCTTGCTTTATTTCTTATTACATTTCCATGTTCATCTAATTTGTTCCTAAAGACCCATTTTGTGCCAATTATTGAATAATTTTTAGGTCTTGATACTAAAGTCTAAACATTATTTCTTTCAAATTGATTAAGTTCCTCTTGCATTGCATTAATCAGTTATAATCATTTTCAGCTTCTTCAATAGTTTTTGGTTCAAGATGAGATACAAAAGCACGAAGATTAAATATATCTCTAAGTGAAGAATGAGTTTTTACCCCATGGATAGGATCACCAATAATTAGCTCCTTAGGGTGATTGTGAACATACCTCCATTCTTTAGGTAGGTCATTTGTACCTTGAGGTTGTTCTTGATGTTCTTCACTTCCCTCAGTTTGTTTGTCTTCATGTTCCTTATCCTTTTGAATTGTTGAATCCTTCAGAGTGATCTCCTTCATTCCTTCTATAAGAGGATCTGCATCATCAACACTTTCATTCTTCCTTGAAGGAAGATCGTTAGATTCATCAAAGACAACATGTATGGACTCCTCTACTACTAAGGTTCTTTTGTTAAAAACTCTAAAAGCTTTACTAGTGGAGGAGTATCCAAGAAAGATTGCTTCATCTGATTTTACATCAAATTTTCTAAGTCTTTCTTTATCATTATTTAACACAAAACATCGGCAACCAAAAATATGAAACTAAGCAATATTAGGTTTTCTTTCTTTCCAAAGCTCATAGGGAGTTTTCTTTAAAATTTGTCTAATCAAAGCATGATTTAAAATGTAACATGCTGTGTTGATTGCTTCCGCCCAAAAATATCTTGGAAGGTTGCTTTCACAAAGCATGGTACGGGCCATTTCTTCTAAGGTTCTATTTTTTCTTTCTACTACCCCATTTTGTTGGGATGTCCTAGGAGCAGAAAGTTATGGCCAATTCCTTTTCATCACAAAAATTTTCAAAGTCTTGATTTTCAAATTCAGTTCCATGGTCGCTTCGAATATTTTGAATTGAAAAACCTTTCTTATTAGTGACTTTTCGATAAAATTTAGTGAAAACATGAAAAGTTTCATCTTTGTGTGCTAAAAAAAAAACCCAAGTAAAACGAGAGTAATCATCTATAATTATAAAACCATATCATTTTCCTCCTAGACTAGTAGTTCTAGTAGGTCCAAATAAGTCCATATGCAAAAGCTCTAAAGGTCTAGAGGTTGAAATAATATTTTTGGATTTAAATAAAACTCTTGTTTGTTTACCTAGTTGACATGCATCACAAATTCTATCCTTTTCAAAATTCAGTTTTGGCAAACCAAGAACTAATTCTTTCTTAATTAATTTTGAAAGTGAATGCATGCTAATATGAGCAAGTCTGCGATGCCAAAGCCAACTAGTCTCATTAACTTTAGCATTCAAGGATACTAGGCATTGCATGTTTATTTTGGCTAAATCATTTAAATCTACCATATAAACATTACCATGTCTATGTCCAATAAATTTAATGCCATCATTAATAGGACTATTACAATGCAAACAGACGATTCAAAAACAACTTTATATCCTTTATCACAAAATTGACTAATGCTTAGTAAGTTATGCTTTAAACCATCAACTAACAAAATATTTTCAATGTATTTGGAGGGAGTGATACCAATGTTACCTATACCGATGATCTTTCCTTTGCCATTGTCTCCAAAGGTGACCATCCCTCCATCCTTAGCATCAAGAGTGATGAATTGGATTCATCACCAGTCATGTGTCTCGAGCATCCACTGTCAAGATACCATTTCCTGTTTCCTCCTTGGGATGCTAGACACACCTGCAAGCAAAAGTCAAGTTTTTGTTTTAGGTACCCAGGTTTTCTTGGGTCCTTTTTGGTTAGTCATAATGGTTCCTTTTGGAACCCATATTTTCTTTATAGTTGAGTTTGCAAACTTGTTAGAGAAGCAAGTGTATGACTTATGTCCTACTCTACCACATTTGAAGCAAGTAATGTTAGAAGACTTGTTACTTAAAGAGTTTACATAAATATTTTTCAGATATTTTTGTTTCTTCAAGGGGTTATAGCCAAGTCCGACCTTATCATACATGGCCTTTTGATTATCAAGAATCATATTGAGTTTATTTGAACTCAAGGTGAACTTTTTACTATTGGTTTTAGCTTGGCAATTTCATCCTTTAAGCTTTGATTTTCTTGAAGCAGGGTGGATTTCTCAATTGAAATGTTTTCAGTTTGTTTCAGTAAAGATTGATTTTTCAATTTTAGTTCTCTGTTCTTTATTCTTAGTTTCTTTAATTCATCAACTAAATCATAGAAGGCTTCATGTAATTCTTTAAATGTAAAGTCACTAGGAGTATCAGAAATTATCTCATTTTCGTGTGCCATAAGGCACAGGTTGGCTTGTTCGGTTGAGTTTTCCTCATCGGAGCTTGAGTCATCACTCGCACTCCAAGTGGCCATCATGGCCTTCTTCTTGTACTTCTTGGGACCTTTCTTCAATTGTGGGCATTCGGATTGAAGTGTCCCGACTTCTTGCATTCATAGCAGATAAGGAGTTGGTCTTTCTCTTTTTCTTTGCTCTATTTTTCTTTTGTGAATGGCCTCTTCCTCATCCCCTGTTTCTTTTTTCTCAAAAATTTTTTGAATCTTCGGGTAATGAGTGCCATCTCTTCATCCAGTTCTTCATCTTCAATGTCATCAGTTTCTTCATCTGGTGGAGCTGTGGATTTGAGGGCAATGGTTCTTTTCTTTTTGACTTCTTCCTCTTGATGCTACTTCATGCTCAGCTCATGAGTCATCAATGATCCTAGAAGCTCTTCCAAGGGTAGAATGTTCAAGTCCTTAGCTTCTTGAATGGCAGTCACTTTGGCTTCCCAAGTTCTAGGTAAGGATCTGAGAATCTTTCTTACAAGCTCACTGTTAGTATAGGACTTGCCAAGACTCTTTAAACCATTAATAATATCAGTAAAGTGAGTAAAATTTCAGTTATGGACTCATCATGTTTCATTTTAAAAATTCATATTTACGCACAAGCATGTTGATTTTAGACTCCTTTACTTGATTGGTTCCCTCATGGGTTACTTCTAACCTATCCCATATTTCTTTAGCAGATGAGCAAGTAGAAATACGATTAAATTTGTTAGCATCAAGAGCACAATAAAGAACATTCATTGCTTTAGCATTTAATTGGGCCTCTTCTTATCAACCTCATCCCATTCTTTCTCGGATTTGGTTGATTCCTCATCATCTATAATTTTAGTGGGTGTGTGAGGATCGTTCACTATGATACTCCACATATCATAGTCAAGTGCTTGAATAAATATTTTCATCCGAGCCTTCCAATAGGTGTAATTAAACCCATTGAAAAGTGGAGGTCGGTTGGTGGATTGCCCCTCGGCTAGAGAAGTGCCGACATGAGTTGCCATAGATCTTTTGCTCTTTGATTGTTTAGATCAAAGAAGGGCTAGAGCACCAGGCTCTGATACCACTTGTTGCCCAGCTATGCAACCCAAGAGGGGGGGGTGAATTGGGTTTCTAAAAAATTTTAGGCTTAACTAATGACTTATGAGAAATGTTTGATAAAGCTAAATAGATAGAGTGAGTAGAATTAATTCAAGGTTAATAGCAAGAGCAAGAAAGCAAGAAAATAATGAAGAGATAAGGAAGAGCAATTAGACACATACCAAACAAAAAGATTTATAGTGGTTCGGTGCCAACCTTGCACCTACATCCACTCCCCAAGCTCCTACTTGGGAATTCCAATCCACTAATCTTGTATTCAACCCGAATACAAATATCGGAAACTCCGACTCTAGCTATCCCAAGCTAGACCACTTATTTTCCAGGTACAAGCCAACCCTATACACTCCGATTCAAGGTTCGGATCAACCTTTCCTTGTTTTGGAACCCCTCCAAAATAAAACCAATCACTCAAACTGAGTATAATAATTTATAGTACAATTAAGCACAAAGAAAGCTCCTTCAATGAGCGAATATAACTTTAAATACACTTTACTTAAGAGAAGAAGATGCTTTTTGGATTTCCTCAAGGTGGATGGAGACTTGATTGTGCACTTGAGGAGTTGGTGAGCTTGGATTGAAGGCTTCTTGAAAGCTTTGAATGAGCTCTTGCTTAGGGCTGAAACGTTGGTTTGAAATCTCTTTTTCAAAATCTCTCTCTTTGAATCCTCTCTTTTGTTCTTCTTATTTTTCTTGTGTTCTCCTCGTTGATTTCCATATTTTTGTCCCTTTTATAGCTTTAAGAAATAGTAAAAATATTCTAGGCTGAAAAAGAGTCGTTAGACCATAATAAATAAGCATTAAAAGCACTTAAAACGGGTTAAAAACTAACCGTTGTGGAAAAATCCCGTCACAGGGGTCGACTCATGAGTCGACTCATGCCTGAGGGTCGACTCATGGGTCGACCTCTGTGGAAGAACATCAAAGAATCACCAGAAAATAAGGTTCTGTGATTTTTGGCCTAAAAACTGCAGGGGTCGACTCATGGGTCGACTCATGCCTTGGGGGTCGACTCATGGGTCGACTCACAGGTTGTGCCAAGCCAAAAAATCTGCGTGCCAAAACAGCTCATTGTGCCATGAGTTGACTCATGGGTCAACTCATGATTTTCAAACATGCATATCTTTCAAAATACAAGTCCAAAAATAATGAAATTTTCACCAATAGATCACAAATCTTTTGTTCTATCATTTGATACTTTCAAATCAGAGTTTTGATAAAATTACAAATTTGCCCCTGAAAAGCAATAAATCTTTTTCAAGCGAAAATCATTAGTATCCCTTCAAATACTTTGTAATCATCAAAATCAATCCAAGGAGCAACAGATGCCAACCTTCAAAGGGGATCAATTTTATGCGAGATTAAGAGTGATTTTTAGCATGAGAAACCTGAGAGTGGGGATGTGAAAGGTTGAGAGTGGGTTGGGCTTTCGTGCATGAGAAATAGAGGAAGTGTTCTTCCTCTCGGATGTGAGCTGTGGGTTCTAAGGTTTCAACTCTAGGTTTTGTAAGAAGAAAATACAAGAGTGAGTCTTATCTAATCTTCCACACCATCGCCTCCTCGTAAAGTTTCATCTTCTAATCAGGAGGAGTCTAGGAGATCCAAAGAAAAGAGCTTGGATCAGCCATCTAGAGCCTTCGATGCGAGCTAGCACTCTCGTGAAAGAAGATCCGACCAGGACTTCGAATGGATGATCTGTAGAAGCTGGATGACCTGTGCAGCTACTCGATATCAATGAAAGCTTCATACCATACCTACCAATAGTGAAGATCATGGATCCATGAAAAGGTGATGAGTTTTGAACTCAACCAATATGATCTAAAAGTTAGATCTGATTCAGGGCATCGATATGATCGATACAGTTTTCTATTTTATATCAAATTTTATATATAAATTTTTTATGTCATAGATTTTTAATAGTAGTTTAGATCTGATCTAAGGCATGTTTAAAAGATTAAAATATTTAATATTTTATTATTTCATTGTAAAATTTTAAAAATATATGCTTTGAACTATCCATTTTTTTCATTATACCCATACCTTTTGTGAGCCACTCTTAACAGCAGAGTACTCCGTAATTAGTCACGTTCAGTGTCAATGTACTCTCACATTTCACCTGTATGCTATATCAGTGTCACCATACTTTTTGATTAAGAGGATAACTAATCCATATGGCACACAACGACCTATACTTAGTATTGCTATCATCCTACTAACAGCATATCATTTGATCATGAACAGATTTTAAGGACTAAATGACAAATTTTTCTTTATCGATTAAATATAGTCCTCAGAACTTTATCATAACACAGGAATTCTAAGAAGATAGATAAAATATGATAAAAAAGCCAAATAAATTTTATTAATAAATATTCATATACAATATATAAATAAGAACACAATCATCTACAGGCTGGTGATTAGCTTTGGGATATAATTCTCAACAACTCTCACTTGAACTAAAGCCAATCAGTATAGTATCGTATATCCATCTTCGACTTGTGATCATCAAACTCCTTGACGCTGAGAGCTTTAGTGAATGGGTCGACTAGATTCTCCTTTTTGTTGATCTTTTGAAGGTTGATATTACCTCGATCCACGAACTTTTGGATAAGGTGGTAGCAGTGCAGAATATGCTTGGTGTGCTGATGGAACATTGGCTCTTTGGCTTGAGCAATAGCTCTAGTGCTGTCGCAGTACAACTGGACAGAACCATCAATAGAGGGTGCCACTCCAAGCTCATCGATGAATTTTTCACAACCACACAGCTTTCTTTACAGCATCAGATGCCACGATATACTCTACCTCACAAATAAAGTCGGCCACGGTATGCTGCTTCGAACTTTTTCAGTAAATTACTCCATCGTTCAGGGTAAAAAAATATCTCGACATACTCTTGCTATCGTCATGATCTGACTAAAAGCTGAAGTCGGTGAACTCTACTAGTTTCAAGTCAGATTCTCCATAGATGAGCCACTGATCTTTAATATTTCTCAAATACTTAAGAATAGTCTTCACGATCTTTCAGTGGTTTTCTCTTGGATCTGACTGGTATCTGCTTACACCCCTAGTGAGTATGCCACGTCTGGTCTTGTACATGTCATGGCTTGCATTATAGAACCCATTGCTGAAGCATATGAAATTTTATTCATACGCTTTGCCTCTTGAGTAGTTGTCGGACAATTCCTCTTCGAGAGAAAAATTTCATAGCCTATCAGGAGATAGTCTTTTTTGAAATTCTCTATACTGAACTACTTCAGTATGGTATCTATATACGTGGACTGGAGCAATCCAAGTAACCTTTTCAATCTATCTCTATAGATCTTCATCCCAAGGATGTAGGATGCTTCTCCCAGATCCTTCATAGAGAACTGAGATGATAATTAAATCTTTATTTCTTGTAATACAGGAATATCATTCTTAATTAAAAGAATATCATCTATATACAGAACAAGAAATACAGCCATAAAGTTGTTAGCCCATTTGTAAATATAAGATTCTTCTCCATTCCTAACGAAGCTATACATTATGATCATCTTATGAAAATACATGTTCCAACTCCAAGATGTCTGCTTCAATCCATGAATGGATCTCTAAAACTTACACACTTTAGACTCATCTGTGGATGTGAAACTTTTAGGTTATATCATATACATCTCTTCTTCCAGCTCTCCATTTAGAAAAGCTATTTTTGTTAGAATTTTTATGTCAGGGCATGCATGTATATTTTAATTTTTTTTTTCTAAAATCACAACAGAATAAGAGATTAAAATACTTTTTAATCTACATCAAATATGCATAAAAATATAAACCACTAGGATCTACTTCATATGCTGAAATTGAATATATGCTGAAATTAAATATGTGATTGAATCACATACCTATTTCGTAATTTCTTACTTTAAATCTAGATTTGGAAGATAAGAGATTTTCACTTAACCGTGTAAGTGCCTGATGTCTATGGGTATCCACTCAAGATCAGCCTAGAACAGCCTTCTTAAGATTGATTTTTTTTTTTAAAGAAAAATCAGCCTGCGAATCTGAACGAAGCTTGGATCATGATCAACTCTTTAATCTTTTTCTTGATCTACTTCTTCTCTTATTAGACCGCCCAAACCCCTTTGGGCGTGAAGATGGAGGATGTCTAATATGATGGACGTTGGACCTCCAATGAAGAAGAGAGGGGAGAAAAAAAGAGGGGCATGGGGCTTTCCTAAGGGAACATGGGGTTGTTGATTAAGTGCATTGAGACCTTAGGGGAGGCTGCTTTAAATAGGTATAAGGTTCGAATCCTTTTCAAAATCAAACAACCACTTAATATAAGTCTTACTTGCATTAGAAATCTTTATTCTTTTAGTTATTTGACTTTCTTTAGGAAATCTATTAGGTGCTAACTATTGGAGCCTTTACACCCACAAAAATACACCCCACTTTGCACCTATGGGATGCCTCAAGCTAGTCCCACATGCCCTCCATTGGGTAGACACAACCAACTTGATCAAATCAAGTGGCGCCCAATCAAAACTATTAAGAAAATTAATTAAGGGCTCTTAATTTATTTGATTCAAAATCTTAGGCACCCAACAATTGGAGTCCAATGAATCTAATTCATTTAAGTTACTAGCAAGTAATTAAGTTTGAATTAATCTTATCAAATAAGAAATTCAAATGTAAAGAGAAAATTGAGTCCAACCATGTGCTAGCAAGATTATCCTGAACCCAATAAGATCTATCTAAATCCAATTGAAATTTTATAAGCTCAATTGCTTATTCTAGGTCTAATCTCTTTGTTGTGTAACCCCATAGGTTCAATTCTACCTAGTAGTGAGATATACAATGATCTCTATCATAGTATCATTGAAACTCTTTTCAGTGGGTTAGAATAATTCTACTCTAACTCATCAAGGATTGTCGATCTTGAGCAACCCTAGTGAGCTCTCACAATCTATCATGACACCTAGCAGTATGTAGTGACAACTTAATAGAATCAAGAAGAACCTCAAGTCCAATTGAGATTTTTATAGAAACTTCTTTCCATCAATCATACTATTATGGCCATAAACTCTAGGACTTAGCCTCTCAAATTCTATAGGACCACTTCTCCCTATTAAGATCGATAGATCTTATCTTGATGTGCATTTTACTCCTATAGTAGACCAACTATTGCCAACATCCACTACAAGGGCTCTTTGAGATCATGTTTATGTGTCAATCAAACTCCAGCAGTCTCACTGTGAGTAGTAATACCATCATAGGTCAAAGGATCATTCACACAACTACAGCATCGAGACAATCACTGACGATTGAGTAAAAATTTAAGTGATCTCTCGTATGGTCACACTCAGTACTAGTTATTCTCTAACAACTATCTGCACTCATCGCTCAGTGTCTCTATACTATAGACTAGAGATACATCTATCCTGAAGGAAGTGATCTGTGCATCGGTCTATTCGGATCGATCACCATCCTCATGATGATACTATGATCGAAAGTATTTAAGAATTTTATACATGTCTCTAATTCTCAATACTTTGAGAATATGTATCGAAATATTAATTCTACTGACGATTCAAGGACACATCACACTTGAATGAAAAATGAACTTGTCTTTTTATTGATCAAATTAATATATTAAGTATAAAATTATATCCTAGCTTATTACAATGTGTCAGTCATATTGGCTTCTAGGACATACATCTAACAATATCCCACTTGGACTAAAGTCAATTGGCCACTAATCTAAGTCCCATCTTCTCAAGGTGGACTTTCATTTTCGGTTGGCTCAATTGCTTTGTCAGTGGGTCTGCCACATTGTCCATAGAGTCTACTCTTCGCACCTCGACATATTTATTGTTGCTCCTAGATTGATTTTGATGATTACAAAGCAGATTGAAGGGATACAAATATTTTTAAATTGAAAAAGTCTTTATGCTCTTCAGGGGTAAAATTATAATTTTACTAAAATCCTGATTTGGTAGTATCATTTGATAGAATAAATGATTTGTAATCTATTGGTGAAAATTTCATTGTATTTGGACTTATATTTTTGAAGATATGAATGTTTGAAGTGCATGAGTCGACTCATGAGTCAACTCATGGCACAATGAGCTGATTGGCACGCAAAAATTTCCCTTGGCACGCTGGATTTTTGGCTTGGTACGACCTGTGAGTCGACTCATGAGTCGACCCACAAGGCATGAGTCGACTCATGAGTCGACCTCTGCTGATTTGGACCAAAAAATCCAGAAATCAAAGTTTCTGGCTGTTGCAACAGAAGTCGACTCATGAGTCGACCCTGAAGCATGAGTCGACTCATGAGTCGACCCCTGCGACGGAAATCGTCCGTAACGGCTAGTTTTTTGCCCATTTTTATTGCCTTTTATGCTCCCTTAAAATGCTCTAACGGCTCTTTTTCTGCCTAAAATGTTTTCCCTTGTTTCTTAAGGCTATAAAAGGTTTCAAAAGGTGAAAGAAAAGTAGAGGATCCAAAATCTACATGAGAGAGACTGAGATCAACAAAATACACAAAAGAAAAAGAGAGAGGATCCACAATCTACACGAGATAGACAAGGAATCTACAATATACACGAGAGATTGTGAAAGAGAAAAGCAAGAGCGTTCAAAAGGGCATTCAAGAGCATTTGAAGAGAGGGTTTTTCAAGCCAACTGTTCAACCTTGATCAAGAGTTCTTTCAAAGCCTTCAAGAAGTCTTCAATCAAAGATCATCTTATCCTCAAGCGTTCATTCAACTCTTCATCCATCTTGAGGAAATCCAAAAGGGGATTCTTCATTTGAGTAAAGTATTTTTATTATTATATTCGCTCATTTAAGGAGCTATTCTTGTACTTATTTATGTTCTAAACTGTCTTACTCGTTGTGAGTAATTGTTCTTGTTTTTGGAGGGTTTCCAAAACAAGGAAAGGTTGATCCAAACCTGAAATCGGAGTGTTTTGGGTTGGCTTGTACCTGGGAAACAAGTGGACTAGCTAGGGATAGCTAGTGTCGGAGTTTCCGACGATTTGTATTCGGGTTGAATACAAGTATAGTGGATTGAAATTCCCAAGTAGGAGCTTGGGGAGTGGATGTAGGTGCAAGGTTGGCACCGAACCACTATAAATCCTTGTGTTTGTGGTGTGCTTTATTATTTCTCTTTATTTCTTTATTATATCCTTGCATTCTTGCTTTAGGTAATTAATCTTGATTTAAAGTCTTTCATCTCATTCAACAAGCTTTTAACAAATACTTTTCATAAGCAATTAGTTGAGCTTAAATTTTTAAAAACCCAATTCACCCCCCCCTCTTGGGTTGCATAGCTGGGCAACAAGTGGTATCAGAGCCCGGTGCTCTAGCCCTTCTTTGATCTAACAATCAAAGAGCCAAAGATCTATGGCAACCCATGTCGGTACTTCTCTAGCCGAGGGGCAATCTACCAACCGACCTCCACTTTTCAATGGGTCTAATTACACCTATTGGAAAGCTCGGATGAAGATATTCATACAAGCACTCGACTATGATATGTGGAGTATCATAGTGAACGGTCCTCACATACTCACCAAGATTATAGATGGTGAGGAGTCAACCAAACCCGAGAAAGAATGGGATGAGGTTGATAAGAAATTGGCACAATTAAATGCTAAAGCTATGAATGTTCTTTATTGTGCACTTGATGCAAATGAATTTAATCGCATTTCTACTTGTGCATCTACTAAAGAAATATGGGATAGGTTAGAAGTAACCCATGAGGGAACAAATCAAGTAAAAGAGACTAAAATAAACATGCTTGTGCATAAATATGAATTGTTTAAAATGGAGCATGATGAGTCCATAACTGCTATGTTTACTCGTTTTACTAATATAATTAATGGCTTGAAGAGTCTTGGCAAATCTTATACTAACAGTGAGCTTGTAAGGAAGATTCTCAGGTCATTGCCAAGAACTTGGGAAGCCAAGGTGACTGCCATCCAAGAAGCAAAGGACTTGAACACTCTACCTCTAGAAGAGCTTCTTGGATCCTTGATGACTCATGAACTTAGCATGAAGCAACATCAAGAGGATGAAGTCAAAAAGAAAAGAACCATTGCCCTCAAATCCACAGCTTCGCCTGATGATGAAACGGATGACACTGAAGATGAAGAACAGGATGAAGAGATGGCACTCATCACCCAGAGATTTAAGAAGTTTCTAAGAAAAAGAAAACAGGGAATGAGAAAGAAGTCATTCACAAAAGGGGAACAAAGCAAAGAAAAAGAGAAAGATCAACCCCTTATATGCTATGAGTGCAAGAAGCTGGGATATTTCAGATCCGAATGTCCACAACTGAAGAAAGGTCCCAAAAAGTTCAAAAGGAAAGCAATGATGGCGACTGGAGTGCGAGTGATGACTCAAGCTCCGATGAGGAAACCTCAACAGAACAAGCCAACCTGTGCCTTATGGCACACGAAAATGAGGTAACTTCTGAATCCCCTAGTGAATTTACTTTTGAAGAATTGCATGAAGCATTCTATGATTTAATTGATGAATTAAAGAAACTAGGGATGAAAAATAAAGAACTAAAATTGGAAAATCAGTCCTTAGTGAAACAAGCTGAAAACCTTTCAATTGAAAAATCCACCTTGATTCAAGAAAATCAAAGCTTAATGAATGAAATTAATAAGCTGAAACCTATAGTAGATAAGTTCACCTTAAGTTCAAACAAATTAAATATGATTCTTGATAATCAAAAAGCTGTATATGATAAAGCTGGACTTGGCTATAAACCCTTGAAGAAACAAAAATTTCTGAAGAATATTTATTATTCAAGTAACAAGTCTACAAATATTACTTGTTTCAAATGTGGTAGAATAGGACATAAATCATACACATGCCTTATTAACAAATCTGCAAACACAACTATAAAGAAAATATGGGTTCCAAAAGGAACCATTTTGACTAACCTAAAAGGACCCAAGAAAGCTTGGGTACCTAAGACAGAAACTTGACCTTTGCTTGCAGGTGTGTCTAGCATCCCAAGGAGGAAACAGGAAATGGTATCTTGACAGTGGATGCTCGAGACACATGACTGGTGATGAATCACAATTCATCACGCTTGATGCTAAGGATGGAGGGATGGTCACCTTTGGAGATAATGGCAAAGGAAAGATCATCGGGATAGGTAACATTGGTATCACTCCCTCCAAATATATTGAAAATATTTTGTTAGTTAAAGGTTTAAAGCATAACTTACTTAGCATTAGTCAATTTTGTGATAAAGGGTATAAAGTTGTTTTTGAATCATCTGTTTGCATTGTGACTAGTCCTATTAATGATGGCATTAAATTTATAGGACATAGGCATGGCAATATTTATATGGTAGATTTGAATGATTTAGCCAAATTAGACATGCAATGCCTAGTATCCTTGAATGCTAAAGTTAATGAGACTAGTTGGCTGTGGCGTCGTAGACTTGCACATATTAGCATGCATTCTCTTTCAAAATTAATTAAGAAAGAATTAGTTCTTGGTTTGCCAAAACTGAATTTTGAAAAGGATAGAATTTGTGATGCATGCCAATTAAGTAAACAAACTAGAATTTCATTTAAATCCAAAAATACTGTTCTAGACCTTTAGAGCTCTTACATATGGACTTATTTGGACCAACTAGAACCACTAGTCTAGGAGGAAAACGATATGGCTTTATAATTATAGATGATTACTCTCGTTTTACTTGGATTTTCTTTTTGGCACACAAAGATGAAACTTTTCATATTTTCACTAAATTTCACCGAAAAGTCACTAATGAAAAAGGGTTTTCAATTCAAAATATTAGAAGTGATCATGGAACTGAATTTGAAAATCAAGATTTTGAAAATTTTTGTGATGAAAATGGAATTGGCCATAACTTCTCTGCTCCTAGGACACCCCAACAGAATGGGGTAGTTGAAAGAAAAAATAGAACCTTAGAAGAAATGGCCCGTACCATGCTTTGTGAAAGCAACCTTCCAAGATATTTTTGGGCGGAAGCAATTAACACAGCATGTTACATTTTAAATCGTGCTTTGATTAGACAATTTTTAAAGAAAACCCCCTATGAACTTTGGAAAGGAAGAAAACCAAATATCGCATATTTTCATATTTTTGGTTGCCGATGTTTTGTATTAAATAATGGCAAAGAAAAACTTGGTAAATTTGATGCAAAATCAGATGAAACAATCTTTCTAGGTTACTCCTCCACTAGTAAAGCATTTAGAGTTTTCAACAAAAGAACTTTAGTAGTTGAGGAGTCCATACATGTTGTTTTTGATGAATCTAACGATCTTCCTTCAAGGAAGAATGAGGGTGTTGATGATGCAGATCCACTAATAGAAGGTATGAAGGAGATCACTCTGAAAGATTCAGCAACTCCAGAAGATAAGGATCAAGAAGACAAACAAGATAAGAGAGGTGAAGAAATTCAAGAACAACCTCAAGGTACAAATGACCTACCCAAGGAATGGAGGTATGTTCACAACCACCCTAAGAGTTAATTATTGGTGATCCTATGCATGGGGTAAAAACCCGTTCTTCACTTAGAGATGTAGTTAATCATTGTGCTTTTGTATCTCATCTTGAACCTAAAACTTTTGAAGAAGCTGAAAATGATCATAATTGGATTAATGCAATGCAAGAGAACTTAATCAATTTAAAAGAAATAATGTTTGGACCTTAGTATCAAGACCTAAAAATTATTCAATAATTGGCACAAAATGGGTCTTTAGAAACAAATTAGATGAGCATGGAAATATAATTAGAAATAAAGCAAGACTGATTGCTAAGGGATATAATCAAGAAGAAGGAATTGATTTTGATGAAACCTTTGCACCTGTTGCTAGATTAGAAGCTATTAGACTTCTACTTGCATATGCTTGCTTTATGAAATTCAAATTATTTCAAATGGATGTTAAAAGTGCATTTTTAAATGGATATATTGCTGAAGAAGTATATGTAGAACAACCCCCTGGATTTGAAAATCATGCTTTTCCTAATCATGTCTTTAGATTAAATAAAGCTTTATATGGATTAAAACAAGCACCTAGAGCATGGTATGATAGGCTAAGCAAATTTTTACTAAATAATGATTTTTCAAGAGGTAATGTAGATACAACCCTCTTTATTAAAAGAAATCAAAATGATATGCTAGTTATACAAATTTATGTTGATGACATAATTTTTGGGTCTACTAATGAATCCCTTTGTCAAGACTTTGCTAAGCTTATGCAGGGGGAGTTCGAGATGAGCATGATGGGAGAACTCACCTTCTTCCTCGGACTCCAAATCAAACAATCAAAAGAGGAAATCTCCATCACCCAAAGCAAGTACACCAAGGAACTACTCAAAAGATTTGGAATGGAGAACTGCAAACCAATTGGCACACCAATGAATCCCTCATGTAAGCTTGACAAGGATGATGAAGGTAAATGTGTAGACTTAAAATACTATAGAGGTATGATTGGCTCATTATTATATTTAACTGCAAGTAGGCCTGATATCATGTTTAGTGTTTGTTTATGTGCTAGATATCAATCTAATCCTAAAGAATCTCATTTGAATGCTGTTAAAAGAATCCTTAGATACTTAAATGGTACTCAAACTCTAGAGTTATGGTACTCTAAGGACTCACAAATTGATTTATTAGGATATTCAGATGCTGATTTTGCTGGATGTAAATTAGATAGAAAAAGCACAAGTGGAACTTGCCAATTTCTTGGAGTTAACCTAATCTCATGGTTTAGCAAGAAACAAAATTTGGTGGCACTGTCTACGGCTGAGACCGAATACATTGCCTCCGAAAGTTGTTGTGCTCAAATCTTGTGGATTAAGCAACAACTCGAAGACTTTGAAATCAAACTTAATGAAACACCAATAAGATGTGACAACACAAGTGCCATAAATCTATCTAAAAATCCAATTCAACACTCAAGATCCAAACATATTGAAATAAGACATCATTTTATAAGAGAACATGTTCAAAACAAAAATATAATTCTTGAATATGTTTGCACAGAAAATTAATTAGCTGATATCTTTACAAAGGCCCTTAGTGAGGATAGATTCTGTGAAATTAGGAGAAATCTAGGAATTCTAGATCCATATGCCTAAATTTTTCTCAATTTCCAAGAATTGATGTCAAAAATTCTTAGAGCTCAATTTCCAATATCTATCCTGGTCCCAAAAGCTCAAATTTATCATTCTAAAAACTTATCTTTGAGCAAAACTCCTTCTCCCAAAATTTCAAATTTTTTTGGAATTTATTCATATTTTTTCTGAATTTCTGAACTTCATGAGTCGACCCCCATGAGTCGACTCAATGGCAAACTTGTTATTTCCTCAAACTTCCCACGGGCTCATTGTTTTTATATGGGATCCTGTTCGTGAGCCGACCCATCCTTTCATCTTCCTCCTTCCAAAAGCCGACTTCTCCAATTCTTTTGCTCCAAATCCAAGGATCTAGTTTGAGGCACTTTTCCCTCCTCCTCTCCACCAAAAATCGCCACCTTGGAAAGGGATTTTTGTGCTTTCTCCCTTTGTTTGGCACGGTTGGAGCGTGCCCTAGCACTCCACCGTTCTTCCCAAATCCACTTCTTTTCTCCACCAAAATCCCTCTTCACTCTCTGGTGATCCCTCCTCCACTCATTCACTTGTTCCTCCAAGTCTCCTTGCCTGCTACTGTAGTGAATATGGCTCCGAAGATGAAGCTTCCCCAAAGAAGAAAGTCAGTCCGTGAGCCTGAAGAAAATATTCGAAAGAAAAGGCAAGCTGCTCAGTCTTCCACTGCTCCCACTCCAGCTTCAGTATCTGCTCAAGGTCCCCCTCAATCCTCCCTAAGCCCAGTAAGAATCCTCTTTCTGATAGAAAAGTCGAAACCGGGAAGAATATAGATTTTCGGTTCTTTGAAAAAGAGGGTTTTACATTTGCAACTAAGATTAAAAACCAAGGATGGATTTCTACTGCTCCCTTAAGGAAGTCACCTATGTTGACCTAGTTAGAGAATTCTACCAGAATCTACATTATGGAAATGGGTCAGTGACTTCAACAGTCAAGGGTATTGATATTTGCTTGGATTCTAGTATATTGGGAGAAATACTTCAGTTGCCTAGTGAGGGTTACTCTTATATGAAACTCCAGTAAAAGAAGAGGGGATCAGAGTTATTTAGGGGAAACTTATTCAGGGAGTTTAAATAAATTGGAAGCAAAGATTTTGTCTATTGAGATGAGGATCCTGCATCAGATGGTAACGAAGCTTTTCTTTCCTAGGAGTGGTAGGCATGATTTACTTTCCAGCAGAGATGTTTGTATCATGTTTCATGTCATCACTCAGACCCCCCTGAACCTCCCTGCACTTATGATAGAGGCCATGAGAGAGACTTTGAACAGATCCAAGGCACACTTGCCTTATGGTATGGCCCTTACTAGAGTATTTAGGAGGTTTGGAGTTAGCTGTGAGGGGGAGGCTTCTACTAAGCTCTCTCATGTGGACACTTTCAACCAACACACCCTACACCGAATGGGTTTACAAAGACTGATGGTGGTTGGATCAAGGGATCTGAGGAGAGAGCTGAGGAGAGAGCTGAAGACAGAACTGAAGACAGAGCTGAAGAAGAAGGTCCATCATCTCCTATCCATGACTTCAGGACAGCATCACCAAATATCCAGTTCATTCCTGCTACAGAAGCTGGCCCTTCAGAGTTTACTAGGATGCCCACACCAGTGTATCAGCCAGAGAGCAGAGCACCTCAATCAGAGTTCAGACTGGCTGACGATCAGATCGAGCAGATATCACGACGTGTGGCTTCTTTGCTATCTAGTCAGTGGAGCAGTACTACTTTTGCACCAGGAGCCACTTCTTCTGATCAGACCATGACTCCCCACATATCCACTGTGTTTCAGATGATATCGGATCAGTCCATCCGGATCCAGCAGCTTGAGGACACAGTCTGGAGACTGACTGGCAGAGTTCTTGACTTGTAGGGGCAAGTCCTTGCTTTGGCCCATCCTCAGCCACAGGAGTCCACTATTGAGGTCATAGACCTCACTGCAGAGGCTGGCAGGCTCAGAGGAGCACTGGAGGGTGGATATGAGTTACTGAGGAAAGAGATCCGAGGATCGAGTGAGCATGCAACCACTCAATTCACTGCTCTACTTCAGTCTGTTTCCAGAGCACTAAACGTACTTGATTCCATCAGACTCACCCTTTCTGTTCAGTCCTTAGCCTCTCAGCGTTCTCAGCCTCCCAGTTCATCTCGCTCTCCTGCTCGTGCCAGAGGCAGACGGGGTAGAGGACGCACTTCTGATCCATCAGCTTCTCATCCCATATCTGATGACTCCGATCCATGACTTCTCATGATCATTACTAGATCCTAGGTGTTAGTGTCTTATTCTAGGATCTGTATTTTGGGGCCATGTATTGACAATTAGCTGGTTGACTTTTATATTATGAACTATGTATTGAAACAATTATGGTTTTATGGTATCATCTTTTACTTATATCTCTACCTTTGTAATGATGTCGATCATATTTTGGTTATAAATATTCTCCTTGTTGAAATATTGTCTTCTCGTTGTTTGCTGTTAATAATTGCTGTATTAAGGGGGAGCAAACATTTGTGATAAACTCTAAAGGGAGAGAAATTAAAGAATGTTTCAGAAAAAGGAGGAGTTAACCATGTTTGATGATGTCAAAAAGGGGGAGAAATTAAATAGAAATTAAACAGAAATTAAATAAAAATTTAAAGAAAAAGCAACCCATCAAAAGCAAAACTACAAATTATGAGAAATTAATGAATGAATTGGAAAATTTAAAGAACAATATCAAAAATACAATGCTAAGTACAATGCAAATAAGTAACTTTTAAATTACTTCTTTACATATGCTCTGATTTGTTTTAAAAATTTAAATATGCTCTGATATACTTCAAAATTCCAACTTGCTCTGATACATCTTTTGAAATTTTATTTACCTTGATACATCTTAAAAATTTAACTTACTCTGATACATCTTAAATTTTTTTTAACTTGCTCTGATACATTATAAAATTTGCTCTGATACATTGTAAAATTTTCTCTGATACATTGTAAAATTTTTTCTGATAACATTGTAAAATTATTTTTCTTGCTCTGATACATTGCAAAATTTATTTTTTTTTTGCTCTGATACATCTTAAACTCAAAATGATCTAATACACATTCCAAATCAACTCTTAAACATGCTTTGGCACACATAATTATTTTTTGTATCAAAAGTAATTAAAGCACATAATTATTTTTTGCTCTGATGCTAAAACTAAAATCAAATGAGAATGAGCAAATTTTTAAAATACAGCTTGCTCTGATAACAAAAACATGTTTTTCGCTCTAACACCAAAATCACATAATCCAATGAGCATATCTTCAAATCTTTAAGCAAATGAGCAAACTATTCTTGCATATGACATTTATATCACATGCCAAAAGAATCATACTCTTTTCAAGCATATACACCTATAATGCATTCTTTTGAAATTATTGATTCACATAAATGCTTTTGTTCAAATGTTTTGTCATCATCAAAAAGGAGGAGATTGTTGCCCCTAGATTGATTTTGATGATTACAAAGCAGATTGAAGGGATACAAATATTTTTAAATTGAAAAAGTCTTTATGCTCTTCAGGGGCAAAATCATAATTTTACTAAAATCCTAATTTGATAGTATCATTTGGTAGAACAAATGATTTGTAATCTATTGGTGAAAATTTCATTGTATTTAGACTTATATTTTTGAAGATATGAATGTTTGAAGTGCATGAGTCGACTCATGAGTCAACTCATGGCACAATGAGCTGATTGGCACGCAAAAATTTTCCTTGGCACGCTGGATTTTTGGTTTGGTACGATCTGTGAGTCGACTCATGAGTCGACCTCTGCTGATTTGGGCCAAAAAATCCAGAAATCAAAGTTTCTGGCTGTTGCAACAGAAGTCGACTCATGAGTCGACCCCTGAAGCATGAGTCGACTCATGAGTCGACCCCTGCGATGGAAATTGTCCGCAACGGCTAGTTTTTTGCCCATTTTTATTGCCTTTTATGCTCCCTTAAAATGCTCTAACGGCTCTTTTTCTGCCTAAAATGTTTTTCCTTGTTTCTTAAGGCTATAAAAGGTTTCAAAAGGTGAAAGAAAAGCAGAGGATCCAAAATCTACACGAGAGAGACTGAGATCAACAAAATACACAAAAGAAAAAGAGAGAGGATCCACAATCTACACGAGAGAGACAAGGAATCTACAATATACACGAGAGATTGTGAAAGAGAAAAGCAAGAGCGTTCAAAAGGGCATTCAAGAGCATTTGAAGAGAGGGTTTTTCAAGCCAACTGTTCAACCTTGATCAAGAGTTCTTTCAAAGCCTTCAAGAAGTCTTCAATCAAAGATCATCTTATCCTCAAGCGTTCATTCAACTCTTCATCCATCTTGAGGAAATCCAAAAGGGGATTCTTCATTTGAGTAAAGTATTTTTATTGTTATATTCGCTCATTTAAGGAGCTATTCTTGTACTTATTTATGCTCTAAACTATCTTACTCGTTATGAGTAATTGTTCTTATTTTTGGAGGGTTTCCAAAATAAGGAAAGGTTGATCCGAACCTAAAATCGGAGTGTTTTGGGTTGGCTTGTACCCAAAAAATAAGTGGACTAGCTAGGGATAGCTAGTGTCAGAGTTTCGACGATTTGTATTCGGGTTGAATACAAGTATAGTGGAATGAAATTCCCAAGTAGGAGCTTGGAGAGTGGATGTAGGTGCAAGGTTGGCACCGAACCACTATAAATCCTTGTGTTTGTGGTGTGCTTTATTGTTTCTCTTTATTTCTTTATTATATCCTTGCATTCTTGCTTTAGGTAATTAATCTTGATTTAAAGTCTTTCATCTCATTCAACAAGCTTTTAACAAATACTTTTCATAAGCAATTAGTTGAGCTTAAAATTTTTAAAAACCCAATTCACCCCCCTCTCTTGGGTTACATAGCTGGGCAACATTTATTTTCAAGATAATCGCGTATACTGCTGCTCTATGTGCTTGGACTTTTGGTGAGATCTTAGCTCCTTAGCAAGGGCTTTGGTGCCATTACCTTTACAGTACTATGTCATGGAATCTAATGGCATGACATCCAGTTCTATAACTAACATTAGAACTAGAATTCATCCTACACATCTACAGCATAGTCAGCTTCCATTGATCGATTACTCAGAACTCTTTCAATATATCAAACAAGAATACACCCTGATGTAGATATTCTATCATCAGCATCTATATATCCTTCCATTCTTAGCTTTTCTCTAAAGACTAGAAATCTAAATCCTTAGTGCTTCTCAAGTACTTAAGGATATCCTTCACTGTTATCCGGTGCTCCTCATCTGGATTTGACTGATACCTGCTCGTGACACTCACAGCAAAAATAATATCAGATCGAGTACACGGCATGACATACATGAGGCTCCTTATGGCTGAGACATAAGAAATTCTACTCATGCATTGAACTTCCTCAGATGTGGTTGGACACATCATCTTGGAAAGATTAATACCATGCCTATGAGGTAAAAGTCTTCTTTTAAAATTTTTTATGCTGAACCTCTTCAACACCTTTTCTATGTATAATTTTTGTGACAGGCCTAGCATCCTTTTAGATTTATCCCTATAGACCTTTATTCCAAGAATATAGGATGCTTCCCCTAGGTCTTTCATAAAGAATTCTTTGGACAACCATCTTTCGATCATGGTCAACATGGGAATATCATTTCCAATGAGAAGAATATCATCCACATACAATACGGGAAATGTTATTTGTGCTCTCACTGATCCTTTTGTATACACAAGGTTTCTCTTCATTCTTGATGAAATCAAACGATTTGATCACATCATTAAAATAATGATTCCAACTCCGAGAAGCTTGCTTTAATCCGTATATAGACCTTTGCAGCTTGCAGACTCTGTGATCACCATCATCAAATGTGAAATCCAAAGGCTGCTCCATATAGATATCTTTCTCAAAATATCCATTCAAAAAAGTAGTTTTTACATCCATCTGTCAGATTTTATAATCATAATAAGTTACAACAGCAAGCAAAGTATAAATGAATTTCAGCATAGCTACAGACGAGAAGGTTTCTTGATAGTCAATGTCCTCATGCTGACTATAATCTTTTGCCACAAGCCTAGCTTTATAGGTCTCTATCTTACCATCGGCATCTATTTTTCTTTTGTAGATCATTTACACCCAATGGGTACTATACCCTTAGGTGGATCTACCAAGATCCATACTTGGTTCGAATGCATCGAGTCAATTTTTGACTTTATTACATCTAACAATTTCTTAAAATCAATATCAAACATCACCTTGTCAAAGGTATTAGGATCATCACTATGACCCTTATCTCTTATAAGAAATATTTCCTTTACTTCTTCCATAAGCATACCCATGTACCTTTTAGGAGGTCAAGAGACCCTGCTAGATCTATGAGGTGGTTGAGGAACGTCAACTACTGGCTCACAAATAATGAGATCCTAAGGATCTATAGCTCTTTACTCTTCAGAGACCTTCTCTTCGAGCTCAACTAACCTCCCACTGCCATTATCCTAGATAAACTATTTTTCTAAGAATATGACATTCCGACTCACAATCACATTATGATCTTGTGAAAAGTAGAAATAGTATCCCATTGATTCTTTTGGATATCCTATAAAATGAGCTATTACAGATCTATCCTCTAATTTATCAGCCATCTGTCTCTTGATATAGGCCGAACATCCCTAAGTCTTAAGATAACCTAGACTTGACTTCTTACTATACTATATCTTATACGGTGTGGTAGGAATGAATTTTAATAGAATCCTATTCAATCGATGAATAACAGTTAATAAGGCATGTCCCCAAAGATATAAGGGTAGATCAGCGAAGCTCATCATCGATCTGACCATATCTAATAGAGTTTTATTCCTCCTTTCGAATACCCTATTGAGCTGAGGTGTTCAGAGAGGAGTCCGTTAAGAGACTATGCTGTTATCTTTGAGATATCCCAAAAAATTTTGACTAAGTTATTCACCTCCTTGATCAGATCGAAGAATCTTAATGGGCTTACCTGTTTGTTTTTCTACTTCATTTTTGAATTTCTTAAACTTTTCAAAAGCTTTAGACTTGTGTTTCATCAGATACACATACCCATACCTAGATAGATCATTGGTAAAGATAATAAAGTAGTTGTAATCAACTCTGTCCTGTACATCAAATAGCCCATACACATCGGTGTGTACTAGGGCAAGTAACTCAGTGGCCCTTTCTCCATATCCTATAAAGGGTAACTTGGCTATTTTTTTCGAAGGCAATATTCATAAGCTAGATATGACTCTAGATGAAGAGAGTCAAAGATTCCATCCTTTTTCAGTTTATTTATCCTGTCCTCTCCAATATAGCCTAGTCTATGATGCTATAAGTACTTCTGGTTAATTTTATCTTTGGATCTCTTTTGACCTACGTCACTTACTATTTGCTCGTTCAAATTTATATTCGCATCAACATACAAGTGATATAGACTGTCAATTAAAAGACCTTATGCAATCAATTTATTTCATAAATAAATGGAATAAAAGTCTTTATTAAAATTAAATTCAAAACTTTTCAATGCTAGCATAGACACAGAAATCAAATTCCGACTAGCTATAGAAATAAAATAACAGTCTTTTAAATCTAATCTAAAATTCGACGGTAACTGAAGAGGATAAGTGCCAACAGCTTCTACAGTAATTTTTACTCCATTGTCGATCTGAAGGATCATGTCACCTTCTCTCAATCTCCTACTTTTTATTAGATCCTATATTGAAGTATATATATAAGCACTCAAACCAGAGTCTAATACCCAATTAGAAGTAGAAGAAACTGTAAGGTTAGATTCAATTACGAGCATACTTTCTGAAGGTTTATCATCCTTCTTGGTCTTTAGGCTCTCCAAATAGAGTGGATAGTTTCTCCTCTAATGGTCTTCAGCATCATAGTGAAAATACTTTTTCTTTACTTCAGCCTTCTTTGGAACGTCCTTTTTTGGCTTGCTCTCTTTCTTCTACTTTTTAGTGGATTTAGTCTTCTTCTTCCAACTAGACTTTCTCTTGGAAGAAGTCTACTCTACAGTGAGAATAGTGCCCCTTAAACTCTTCAAAGATCCTTTTGTAGTGACCAACATATTGACCAGTTCGAATATAATGCAATCGAATTTGTTCATATGAAAATTTATAATAAATTAACTATATGAACTCGTAAGAGATTGAAGGATCAAATTCATCTGTAATTTTTTTGCATATCAAGCCCGAGCTTTCCAAGCTTTTCAATATCCTTGATCACTGTCATATAGTGCTCATGGACTGACTGCCCTTCATGCATCTTCAAATTAAAAAATCTCTTAGACACTTCAAAATGCACTGTACGGCTCTACTCACCATACAACTCTTGCAAGTGAGTGATCATGCCCCTGGTAGTGGGCATATGCTCATATACCTTTGCAACTCATTTGACATAGATGCCAGCACATTGCACTTGATCCGACTGTCTTCATCTGTCCATTTTTCATAAGCTGCTCTTTGCTCAGTAGTAGGATGGTTTGGTAATACTATAGATTTTTGATCAAGTACATGATCTAGTTTTTCAAAAATCAAGACAATCCTAAGATTTTGTAGCCAGTCTTTATAGTTTGTTCTGATCAAACGATTGGACTAAAGAATACGTGCTAGAGGGTTTGAGGCTGCATTTTTTTTTTTAACTGCGAGAGTAGAGATTCAAGTTAGACTTTTGTACTTCAAAATTATATTTGCTTCTAAGGATTTTAGGATGTAAATAATGACTCCCACTAATTTTTTGGATCCCTCCACTCTTCGGATGGAAAACAAAAATCCTAACGCAACAAAAAGATTCCTAGTGGGTGCTATGATCCCACCGATGCCATGTACCCTCACCTAATAGTTATTGGTAATATGCATATCGATGCATGGATAACTCTTTGACCAGATACTTCTCTAAGCATGTTGCAGCGACTTGGTCTCTAAGTCATGTGGGCTCACCTAATAGTTATTGACCACACTCCTTAGTTAAGCCCGACCCACCATTCACAAGCAGGTGTAAGGCCAACGTTGGGTCCCTCATCTAATAGGTATTGGGTCCAACCCCATTCTTACCCTAGAGCAACTATGTGCTAATAGAGTGGTTGCATATTTTTGATGTAACTGAATTACTGTAACCAGTCGAGAACAATCAACACCAATAGTATACCCACATATTTACAATAATGGAAGACCCTTGGACTTAATATTTATGAAAATATTTAGATTTAAATCTCATCTAATCAATCATCATATGATCGATCTAATTGGCATGGACTAAACCAAAATGCCAAGCAACCTTATTCAAGACTCAATCTTTCAAATTGACTAGATAAGTGGAGATCGGTGGTGATCCCCCATTGCTTTCCTTAGACATCAATAAATTGATCAGGTCAGCTAACAGAACTAATTAAATAACCACCTCTCAATTACTTACCTTAGACTTCAATTTGTCAATTAGTCCAAATAGGTTAACTCAAGCGAATCAGGCTCAAGCCATTGAGTCAAATTAGATTTTCGGTTAATTGATTCTACATATGGGATTCAATCGATTTGATCAACAATAATTGCTTGATCATATAACTTAATTAATCTAACCCTAATCAACACTTAACTCAGTTTGATCAATTACTTAATCAAACTAAACTCATATCATTCAAATCAAAACTCTAGATGCAATCTAATTACATGACCTAATTTTTAATTTTTTCATAACCAAAATTCTCATGCATAAATATAAATTTTAGAATCTAAAACTAAATTTTAGATCTATATTCTTTATATGAAAGATAAATTTTAAATCATAAAACTAATTTTCAGATTTAACATACCAATATATATCTCATATATGTATGTATAATTCAAATCTAAATAAAATTTAGATCAACACATGATATCATATATCGCATATACAAATCATAAATTATATTGAAAATAATTTTGTAACCTAAATATACAATCATATATCTCATATATGAATCATGAATTAGGTTAAATAAAATTTTAGATTTATGCATGCATCTATATATCACATAATAATGAACTAGAAACCATTCTAGAATAAAATTCAGATCTATACATGCTTTGACATATCAACTATATATTCTAAAATTAAATCTAAAATAAATTTTAGATTTAAAATATTTATCGATACATCACATGTATCAAAAAAAAATCAGATTTTGAAACTTTTTTCCAAATATATATGTTAATTTCATGCATCTGAAACCCATGGCTCTGATACCACTGTTGAAATTTCTATATCGGGGTATGCATGTATGTTTTAAATTTTTTTTCTAAATATCATAGTAGAATAGAAGATTAAAATATTTTTTAGTCTATATTATGTATGCATAAAAATATAAACCACTAGGATCTACTTTATATGCTGAAATTAAACATATGTTGAAATTAAATATGTCATAGAATCACATACCTATTTCACAATGTTTTTCTTCAAATCTGAATTTGAAAGAGAAAAAAAAAATTTTTAGCTACACAAGTTTCTGGTATCAATAGGTATCCACTCAAGATCAACCTAGAATAGCCTTTTTAAGATTGATTTTTCTTCTCCAAAATAAATCAGTCTGCGAATCTGAACGAAGCCTGGATTGCGATCAACTCTTTGATCTTTTCTTTGAACTTCTTCTTCTCTTGCTTCTTCTTTCTTAGATTATGCAGCAAGTAGGGAGTAGAAACCAGCAATCAAATGGAATGCCCAAACCCCTTTGGGTGTGAAGATGGAGGACATCCAATATGATGGACATTGGACCTCCAAGGGAGAAGAGAGGGGAGAAGAAAAGAGGGGTGTGGGGCTACTGGTTGAAGTGCATTGAGACCTTAGGGGAGGCCCCTTTAAATAGGTACAAGATTTGAATCCTATTCAAAATCAAACAACCAATTAATACAAGTCCTACTTGTATTAGGAATCTTTATTTCTTTAGTTATTTGACTCCCTTTAGGAAATCCATTAGGCACCAACTATTGGAGTATTTGCACCCACAAAAATATGCCCCACTTTGCACACATGGGATGCCCTAAGTTGGTCCTACATGCCCTCCAATGGGTGGACACGCCCAACTTGATCAAATCAAGTAGCGCCCAATCAAAACTATCAAGAAAATTAATTAAGGGCTTATACCTTTAATTTATTTGATCCAAAATCTTAAACACCCAATAATTGAAGCACAATGAATTTAATTCATTTAGGTTATTAGCAAATAATTAAATTTAAATTAATCTTATTAAATAAAAAATTTAAATATAAAGAAAAAATTGGATCCAACCATGTGCTAGCAAGATTACCCTGAACCCAATAGGATTTCTTTAAATCCAATTAAAACTTTATAAGCTCAATTTCTTAATCCAAATCTAATCCCTTTATTATATGATCCCATAGGTTTACTTCTACTTGATAGTGAGATATACAATGATCTCTGTCATAGTATCATTGAAATTATTTTCAATAGGTCGGAATAATTTCACTCTAACTCATCAAGGATTGTCGATCCTGAGCAACCCTTGTGAGCTCTCATAATCTACCAGTAACACCTAGCAGTATGCAGTGACAACCTAGTAGAATCGAAAAGAACCTCAAGGTATAGTTAATGTGTGATTCAGTTCCTCTATCGTGAGTCCCGACTAGATGACAGGTCATGGATAAATCGTCAAATCTCATCATCGATCATATCATAGATTTGATCAGCTTAAGTTCAATTATGATTCTTATGAAAACTCCTTTCCATCAATCACACTACTGTGACCACAGACTCTCGGACTTAGCCTCTCAAATCTCATAGGACCACTCCTCCCTATCAAGGTCAATAGATCTCATCTTGATGCACACCCTACTTCTATAATGGACCAACTGTCACCAACATCCACTGCAAGGGCTCATTGAGAGCATGTTTATGTGTCAGTCAAACTCCAGCAGCCTCACTGTGAGTAGTCATACCATCGTAGGTCAAAGGACCATTGACACAACTACAACATTGAGACAATCACTGACGATCGAGTAGAAGTTCAAGTGATCTCTCATATGGTCACACTTAGTATTAGTTATTCTCTAATAATTTTTTGCACTCATCGCTCAGTATCTCTACATTGTAGACTAGAGACTCATCTACCTTAAAGAAAGCAATCTGTGTGCCGGTCTATCCAGATCGATCACTATCTTCATAATGATACTATAATCAAGAGTATTTAGGAATTATATACATATCTCTAATTCTCAACACTTTGAGAATATGTATCGAAATGTTAATTCTATGGATGATTTAAGGACACATCATACTTGAATAAAAAATAAACTTGCCCTTTTATTGATCAAATCAATATATTAAGTAAAAAATTATATTCTATCTTTATTTCAATGTGTCAGCTATATTAGCTTCTAGGACATACATCTAACAATTTTCACATCCATTTGTCAGATTTCATAGTCCATATATGCCGCTATCGCAAGCATAATTCAAATAGATTTGAGCATTGCCACAGAAAAAAATATCTCATCATAGTTAATACCATGATACTAATGATAATTCTTGACAACCAGACAGGCTTTATAGGTCTCCACCTTTCCATCTATGCCCCTCTTCCTTTTGAAGATCTACTTACACCCTATAGGTTTAACCTCTTCAAGTGGGTCAACTAATGTCCACACATTATTAACCTTCATGGACTCCATTTTGAACTTCATGGCTTCAAACCATTTATCAGAGTTAGACCTCTGTATTGTATCCACATAGGTAATCGGATCCTCATTGTTCTCATTGAGTTCAACAGGATCTCCATCTCAGACTAAGAATCATAGTATCTGTCCGATTGATGTGATACTCTATCGGATCTCCTTAATGGTGCCTCTACAACAGAATCCATGTTTGATCCTATCAAATCTGATTTTGTGGGTTCACTAAATTGTATCGATTCTATCTGTTGGTGCAAAAATTCGCTAGCGCCGGAGAAGCTGGAGTCGGGGAAGCCGCGGTCGCCGTCGGGACCTGCAAAGGAAGTCTAAACCGGAGGTGGGGTTGCTCTAGCAAGACCCTCCGACGCTCAAGTCAGTTCTCTGCCTCAACAAGAATAGAGTGCTCGAACGGAGAATTTAGCAGAGTTTTGAGATAAGAAATGAGCTTAGAGAATAACGTATCTGGATCCCCCTTTTTATAGGCGGAGGAGGTAACGGATTGATGGCGACGTCTGTAACCGTCTGGTCGTGGGCCGCCCATAGTCAGGGAGAATTTATTGCGAAGGGTAGTGGAGCGAAATCAAGGCTATCGCCGCAGCTCGCCATGTGGAATCAGTTGCGAGGAGTGGAGCAGCGTCCGTTGTCGTGACTTGCCAGCGGATGGGAGAATCGCCCGGTATCCGTCGCAGGAGGTGGAGCAGGTTCGTGGCCGTTATTGTGGCATGCCAGGGGGTAGTGGAGCTGTGCAGAATCCGCCACAGGAAGTGGAGCAGAGCTGCGATGGTTATTGCGGCCTGTCAGGGAATGATGGAGCTGCGCGGAATCCACCACAGGAAGTGGAGCAGGATCGTGGCCGTTATGGTGGCCAGCAGTCGTTGTTGAGGACAAAGTCTGGCTCCCGTAGGAGTCTGGGCAGAGTCTGCTTGCGGCTGCAGTTGTTGGCGTCGAGGATGAAGCCTGGCTCCCATAAGAGTACGGGCGAAGTCTCCCTGCAATTAAAGTCAAAGGTGAAGTCCGGCTCCCGTAGGAGTCCGGACGAGACTTACCAACAGTCGACGCTGAGGATGGAGCCCGGCTCCCGTAGGAGTCCGGGCAGAGCTGTCCTGTTGTTGATGTCGGCGGCGGAGCCCGGCTCCCGTAGGAGTCCGAGCGGAGCTGTCCTGTAGTTGATGTCGGTGGCGGAGCCCGGCTCCCGTAGGAGTCCGGGCGGAGCTGTCCTGTGGTTGATGTCGGCGGTGGAGCCCGGCTCCCGTAGGAGTCCGGGCGGAGCTGTCCCACTCGTAACTGTTGGAGTTGTCGGTGACAGAGCCCGGCTCTCGTAGGAGTCCAGGTGGAGCTGTCCTGTTGTCGATGTCGGCGGTGGAGCCCGGCTCCCGTAGGAGTCCGGGCGGAGCTGTGCTGTAGTTGATGTCGGCGGCGGAGCCCGGCTCTCATAGGAGTTCGGGCGGAGCTGTCCTATTGTTGATGTCGGCGGCGGAGCCCAGCTCCCGTAGGAGTCCGGGTGGAGCTGTCCCGCTCGTAACCGTTGGAGTTATCGGTGACGGAGCCCGGCTCCCGTAGGAGTCCGGGCGGAGCTGTCCTGTTGTCGATGTCTGCGGCAGAGCCCGGCTCCCGTAGGAGTCCGGGCGGAGCTGTGCTGTAGTTGATGTCGGCGGCGGAGCCCGGCTCTCGTAGGAGTCCGGGCGGAGCTGTCCTGTTGTTGATGTCGGCGGCGGAGCCCGGCTCCCGTAGGAGTCCGGGCAGAGCTGTCCCGCTCGTAACCGTTGGAGTTGTCAGTGACGGAGCCCGGTTCCCGTAGGAGTCCGGGCGGAGCTGTCCTGTTGTCGATGTCGGCAGCGGAGCCCGACTCCCGTAGGAGTCCGGGTGGAGCTGTCCCGCTCGTAACCGTTGGAGTTGTCGGTGACGGAGCCCGGCTCCTGTAGGAGTCCGGGCGGAGCTGTCCTGTAGTCGATTCCGCTGAGGGTTTCGACTGTGGGCATTTTATACCCAACACCAGTCCCCCTACTTTCAAGTTTGGATTTCAAACGAAGGAAGTACAGAGAGAGATGGGCACAGCCGGAACCGTCCCTTCGAATCCTGTGCACTGCTGCCTCCAGATATTTTGGCATTAAATGAGCGCGTGCCGGAGTCTTTTTGAATTGGAGCGGTACGAGGGGATGCTTCGAAAATCTCGCAGGTACTCTAGCCTAGGTACGGCGTAATTATGATCCTGCCAACCGTCAGCCGCTTTTAGCCGTCTGCCAGGGGGAGTGGGACAAGTGTTGGATGCGGACTGGCCTGGGGGATTCGCGATCATTATGGCACCGGATCCCAGGGTCTATTTAAACCCGTCCTCCCCCCTTTAGGCGTCCTACTCCATTCCTGAGTTTTCGCTGGTGTCTGTCTTCTCTTCGAGAGCCCTGCTTTAGTGAGCATCTTCTCGAGCCGTAGGCGCCTCCTGTTTCCCGTCCCCCAGGTCCCTCAGAGTAATATAGGTTAGTGCCAACCTTCCTCTCACTGCCTAGGGGCTTCTCCTCTCACAGTTACTTTTGTGCCTCCCTCCGAGTTAGCCTTCGGCCTCTCGTTCCCCTTTCGGTCCGTCTTTTTAGGGTCCTTTAGATCCTCCCTTCGGAACTACACAAAATGTCCTCTGGCTCTTCTGCTCCCGGCAGTTCCGAGAGTTCTTCTGCTTCAAGCCCCCAGGTCCATGTCTCTGCGGACGAACCCGCGTCCGGGGCTGGGCCTCGCCCGATTTTCGCACCGGGCGTTATTCCATGTTCGACGACTTCGGAGGAACTCCTTCTGATAAGGGTTCGGTGTGGGGTTCCTCTGGAGTATGATCTGGAGCTACCTGGCCCCTCTGACCGGGCCAGCACTCCTCCTCCCAGTCGCTTCTGTTTGTATCAGGAAGCGTTCCGTGCCGGACTCCGGCTTCCGCTTCCTGCCTTTGTCGCTGCCTTCTTCCGCTTCTTGGACATCTTTCTCGCTTCCGTGGCCCCGAACTCCTTTAGGTTTCTGATAGGGTTTCTCTTCCTCTGCCACATAGTCGAGGTTCAGCCGTCCCTCTCCTTGTTTAGGCATTTTTATACCTTCAAACGCCATCCTTCGACGAAGGACTGATGGTACTTCTCCCCCCAGTTCGGTAAGAAGGGGTTGCTGAAGGGCGCCCCTTCTTCGATTCACAATTGGAAGGGGAAATACCTCTTCGTCCACTGCCCGACCTTGGAACTGGGCCTGCCCCCTTGGGGTTCTCTGAGGGATTCCGCCCGTCGGGCTCCCAGCCTGGGGGAGGATGACCTCCAGGCCGCCTAGAAGCTTCTAACTTATCCCGCTCCTTCCCTTCCTAATCTTCTGAGGGAGCAGCTTCTTTTCAACATCGGCCTGAGCCCTCAGGATCCAGCGAGTATTCATCTTATCTTTTCTTTTCTTGCCTTCCTCTTCTTCTTCTCTTTACCTCTTTTTCCTTCCCACTCTCTTCTTTTTCTTTCTTTCTTCTTTTTTTTTTTTTTTTTTTGACTCTTGATTGATCGGTGTTGCTTCTTTTTCCCTTTTTTCTTCTTCCTTCTCCTTTTTTCTTTTCTCATCATTTTTTTTTTTTAGCAATGGACGCCGAAGCAACGTGGATGCTCGCTAGGGGCATGAGAGCTCAGAAGAGAAAGGGCGCGGCGGCCTCCGGATCGGCGAAGAGGGCCAGGGCGGAGGAGACGAGCTTGGCTGCGCCCGTCTAGGCGGCCCCGGCCATCGACATTCCTTCAGATGCCGAGCCAGTGGCTCCCGGGCTTCCTCGAGGAGCCCGCCGACTGGGGCCCCCGCTCTGGGGGTTCGCCCCACGGAGGCGCCCGCCGCAGGGAGGAGGAGGAAATCGGTGGCTCGCAGGGCGAGTAGCCACCGAGCTGCTGCAGACGAGTCCGTCTGCTCCGAGGAGGGATCGGAGAACCCCTTCAACGATAGGGACTTGATCAGGCGGCTGCTCGACGGCTGCATCCTGTCCGACGTCGTGGAGAGGATCGACCGCGCCGATCCTGAGCAGCGGACTTGGACTCTTTGGGGTCCTTCCTCGAGGTAAGCGAATATTTATTTACACGGTCACTCGGCCTTTTCGTAATTCTCTATCCATCCTTGCAGATTGGGCACCAGCTCTTCGCCTATGTCGAGGCGATGAGCCGCATGAGGAGGGACCTCCTTCAGGCGGAGGAACGCTGCCAAGCCGAGGTTGCTCGCCTCCAAGCAAAGACGACCGAAGTAGTCACCCTCCAGGAGGCCCTGGAAAGAGAAAGGCAAGCCCGGGAAGAGGAGAGACGGATCTTGGAGGAGTCGGCGAGGAAGGCGGAGGCCGAGGTCGCCCATTTGGTCGAGCAAACTCCGGTCCTGGTCTCGGAGGCCAGGGCCCTTGTGGTGGAGGAATTCAAGGCCTCCGCGGAGATGAGAGACCTGAATGTCCAGTTCGGCCAGGAGGCATTCACCAAGGGGTTCGAGCTCTGCCAAGAGAAGGTGGCCAGCAAATACCCCGAACTCGATCTTGGCTTTCTTGAGGAGTCTGAAGATGAGGCCGGCCCCTCGTCCGCCGCCACCGCGGTCGCACCCCCCGCACCGAGTTCTCCACCTCCTGCCCTTGAGGTCTGAGACCTCTGATCCTGTGCCCTTATTTTGTCGCCATATTTCCTTTCTGTTTGTCTTCAAAATTATTCAATCAATAAAGTCGAATTTCTTGTTGTGGATGGCTTCTCCTTCCCCCTCCTCCTTCTTTCTGCTTTTCCTCTTGTAATGAGTCGATCTTTGATGCTTGCATCTTCCGATGGCAGTGCCCTGCTGAAGCACTCCCTTTGCCCCTGGGGTCCCGCTGAAATCAACAATCCAATGGTTGAAAAAGGAGGTCCTTCACCTGACGAAGAAGTTAAAGAAGACGGAAGGCGAGCTCCGCAAATCAAGAGAAGGCCATTCTAAAGCCGCCGCTGAGGCTGCCCACTTTCGGAGTCTCCATGTGAAGGCGATCATGGATTACAGCCGGAGGAAGGCGAACTTCACGAAGGAGCTCGAGAAATGCAAGAAGAGCACCAGCGATCGAATTTGGGCTCAAGAAGCCAGGATCAGCGCCCTTAAGGTGGAACTGTCAGCTGCGAAGAGGAAGATCAGCCAGCTGGAAGGAAACTCATCCCGGCTCTTGGCCCGGGTCGATGATGGATAGAAGTGGTCGCAGAAGGTCTCCGACCTTCAAAAGCAGCTCCAAGATGCGAGATGAGCCATGATGTGCAGCGGGCCAGCTGGCGCCGGCAAGTGGAAGAGTATAAAAGGAGATTCCGGACGGCGACTGACGAGGTCATCCGTCTCCAGAGGCAGCTGGCTAATAGGGCGCAGCTTACTTCCGCCCAAGATTCCGAAGAGCTCCAAGCCCTGAGAGGCACTGTTGAAGGGATTTCTGTCTCCCTCGGGGAGAAGACAGTCGAGCTGCAATAAGTGAAGATCCAACTGGCACTTGAGCGGCAGGCCGTCGCAGACGCGGAGGTGGAGTCCGAAGTTTTGCGGAAGTGGCGTCGAGAAGCGGAGGCTGAGAGCCAGCAACTTCGTCGGGCGCTCCAGGACGCACTGCGGAAGAGGGAAGAACTAGAAGAAGCAATGGAGAACCTGAGGCAGTCCTGGTTGAGGGATGGAGTAGATAACCCTAGGTCGGAGGGAGCAGGGCCTCCTTAGAGCTCTTTTGTCTTTATGTCTTATCATGTAGTTACTTCTTTTTTGTCGTTTTGTCCTTCTTTCCTTGGCCGTCCCGGCCTTGTAGTGTGTATATCGGAAATGGAAAGAAGAGCGTTTTGTGTTACCTCGTCCACGCGTCGCACTGATATTGTTGTCTGCTGAACCTTTCTTGTCGTTTGACTTGTTTGATGTAGACGTCGTCGGGGGATAGGGGCTTTTTCTCTTCATCCGATCTTATTAGGCGGTCGGGTTTCGCCACCATTAACCCCCGCTGCAGAAGTCGTGGATGGAGCCCGGCTCCCGTAGGAGTCCGGGTGAAGTCTTCCTTGTAGGCGGAATCCGGCTCCCGTAAGAGTCTGGGTGAAGTCTTCCTTGTAGGCGGAACCCAGCTCCCGTAGGAGTTCGGGTGAAGTCTTCCTTGTAGGCGGAACCCGGCTCCCGTAGGAGTTCGGGTGGAGTCTTCCTTGTAGGCGGAACCCGGCTCCCGTAGTAGTCCGGGTGGAGTCTTCCTTGTAGGCGGAGCCCGACTCCCATAGGAGTTTGGGTGAAGTCTTCTTTGTAGGCGGAACCCAGCTCCCGTAGGAGTCCGGGTGAAGTCTTCCTTGTCGTTGGGACCCGGCTCCCGTAGGAGTCCGGGTGAAGTCTTCCCTGGCGTTGGGACCCGGCTCCCGTAGGAGTCCGGGTGAAGTCTTCCTTGTAGGCGGAACCCAGCTCCCGTAGGAGTCCGGATGAAGTCTTCTTTGTAGGTGGAACCCGGCTCCCGTAGGAGTCCGGGTGAAGTCTTCCTTGTCGTTGGAACCCGACTCCCGTAGGAGTCCGGGCCTTCCATTTTGCTCGAGCCGGCGTGAGGTTCTCCTCTCGTTACCAGCCTGGCTTGTGGGGGCACGTTAGGGCGCTGTAAGGCCTCTCCCCCATCCGGTCTAAAAGAACCGGGCCTTCGACTTTGCTCATGTCAGGACGAGGCTCTCCTCCTGTTCCTGACATGGCTGTGGGGGCACATTAGGGCATTGTAAGGCCTCTCCCCCCATCCGGTCTAAAAGAACCGGGCCTTTGACTTTGCTCAAGTTAGGGCGAGGTTTTCCTTCTGTCCCTAACAGGGCTGTGGGGACACATTAGGGCATTGTAAGGCCTCTCCCCCCATCCGGTCTAAAAGAATCGGGCCTTTGACTTTGCTCAAGTTAGGGCGAGGTTCTCCTCCTGTCCCTAACAGGGCTGTGGGGGCACATTAGGGCGTTGTAAGGCCTCTCCCCCCATCCGGTCTAAAAGAACCGGGCCTTTGACTTTGCTCATGTCAGGACAAGGTTCTCCTCCTATTCCTGACATGGCTGTGGTTTTTGGAGGGGTCGTATCCAATCGTAACAAATCCATACCAGGTGGGAAGAACACGTTAGGTAGAAAGAAAATTAGATTCAAGGCGAAATCGTAAGTGATACATTTACAGTTTTCCCGCTCCTCTTGAGGCCCTTCGGTGATGGAGTCGATGGTCCCGATGGGAGGCCGGTCCCCGGGTTGCTCCTCCCTTTTCTGCGGTTCAGGCTGTGGAGGGCTCTTGGCCGGTCTCCTCTACCCTCAGGCCTGCGGTGGATGAATCTGTCGAGTCGACCTCGCCGAATGAGCTCCTCGATCTCGTCTTGGAGCTGGATGCATTCTTCGGTGTCGTGGCCGTGGTCGCGGTGATAGAGGCAGAACTTGTTGGGGTTGCACTTCCCGGGATGTGTGCGCATCCTCTCCGACCTAGGGAGCTGCTCCCTGACCTCCATTAATACCTGGGCCTTCGAGGCGTTGAGGGGGGCGTAGTTGCGAAATCTCCCTGGTGGGGAGCCCCGCGAACCCCGCGGTCCGAGCTTCTCTGCCTGCGTGCCCGGGGTGGAGTATGGGCGCGCTTATGCCCAGGAGGGGATCGGGAACGCGGCCGGGCTTCCTTTGGCCTTTTCTCAGCTGCGGGCTTACTCGAATCTCCCGCTTGACGTTCCCTTGCTGTCTCTTCATCCTTCATTTTGAAGGCTTCTTCCGCTCGGGCGTATCCTTCAGCCCGAGCCAGTAAATCAGCAAAATCCCTGGGGTACTTCTTCTCCAGGGAGTACAAAAGATCATTCTTCTGAAGGCCACCTTTCAGGAGGGCCATGGCAACTGATTGGTCCAAGTTCCGGACCTCCAACGCCGCGATGTTAAAGTGGTTGATGTAGGCCCGTATGGACTCCCCTTCCCTCTGCTTGATGTTGATGAGGGACTCCGAACCCTTCCGGGGAGCCGGCTGCTGACAAAATGGGCCACAAATTGGTGGCTCATTTGATCGAAGGAAAAGATGGTACCCAGCTTCAAAGCCGAGTACCAGTTCCTCGCTGCTCCCTTCAAAGTAGATGGGAAAGCCCGGCATAAGATGGCGTCAGGAGCGCCGTGAAGCAGCATCATCGTTCGGAAAGCCTCCAGATGATCAACCGGGTTCGAAGTCCCGTCGTAGCTTTCGAACTGGGGAAGCTTGAAGTTTGGCGGGATCGGTTCCTGCATAATCATTTAGGAGAAGGGAGGGTCAGTGCAAATATCCTCACCATAAGCGGGGGCGCGTGGCGGAGTTCTTCAATCCGTCGGTTCATCTCCTGGAGCCTCCGGTCCAGGAAATCCTCTCGACTTCGAGTCTCGAGGGTCCTTTGGCAGAACGGGGGCAGGAATCTTCCAGGGGTGGAGTCGTGGTCCGATTGAGGGCTCTCTACCCTCGGATTTGTTTTCCCGGGAAGGACGGGGCGGCTGGCCCAGGTGGCCCGCCCCGCCGCCGGGTTCTGGCATTCTGGCGATGCCCTTTCCGGGTGCGCTGACGCCTGCGGTTGCTGCTGCTGCATTGCTTGCACAGCTTCGACGAGGCCTCTGACCTGCTGTGCCAACAAGTCAAATTGCTCCGCGCCGACCGCCGCCCCGGAGGGGGAGGAGGAGGAGGCTGAGAAATAGGAGGGGAGGTCGGAGCCTGAGATCTGGCCGCGGAGGCCGTGGACCGTCGGGTGGACGCCTTGCGTGGAGGCATCGAGTGTCGATCTCGTGGGGGAAGATTAGGAGTGGGTGACGGAGAGACGGTCAGAGGCGGCTCCGTTGAACACTCCTTTAAGAATAAGGGTGCTGCGAAGACACAGGCCCTTCCTCTAGCGCCAATCCTGGCGCCAATCCTGTTGGTGCAAAAATCCGCTAGCGTCGGAGAAGCTGGAGTCGGGGAAGCCGCGGTCGCCATCGGGACCTGCAAAGGAAGTCTAAACCGGAGGTGGGGTTGCTCCGGCAAGACCCTCCGACGCTCAAGTCAGTTCTCTGCCTCAACAAGAACGGAGTGCTCGAACGGAGAATTTAGCAGAGTTTTGAGATAAGAAATGAGCTTAGAGAATAACGTATCTGGATCCCCCTTTTTATAGGCGGAGGAGGTAACGGATTGATGGCGACGTCTATAACCGTCTGGTCGTGGGCTGCCCATAGTCAGGGGGAATTTATTGCGAAGGGTAGTGGAGCGGAATCGTGGCTATCACCGCAGCTCGCCACGTGAAATCAGTTGCGAGGAGTGGAGCAGCGTCCGTTGTCGTGACTTGCCAACGGATGGGAGAATCGCCGGTATCCATCGCAGGAGGTGGAGCAGGTTCGTGGCCGTTATTGTGGCATGCCAGGGGGTAGTGGAGCTGTACGGAATCCGCCACAGGAAGTGGAGCAGAGCTGCGATGGTTATTGCGGCCTGTCAGGGAATGATGGAGCTGCGCAGAATCCGCCATAGGAAGTGGAGCAGGATCGTG
The DNA here is from genome assembly GCF_000442705.2 of Elaeis guineensis. NCBI lineage: Eukaryota > Viridiplantae > Streptophyta > Magnoliopsida > Arecales > Arecaceae > Elaeis > Elaeis guineensis. The sequence continues at coordinate 55,832,284 of NC_026003.2, forward strand.
GCCGTTATGGTGGCCAGCAGTCGTTGTTGAGGATGGAGTCCGGCTCCCGTAGGAGTCTGGGCGGAGTCTGCTTGCGGCTGCAGTTGTTGGCGTCGAGGATGAAGCCTGGCTTCATAAGAGTACGGGCGAAGTCTCCCTGCAATTAAAGTCAAAGGTGAAGTCCGACTCCCGTAGGAGTCCGGACGAGACTTACCAGCGGTCGACGCTGAGGACGAAGCCTGGCTCCCGTAGGAGTCCGGGCGGGGCTGTCCTGTTGTTGATGTCGGCGGTGGAGCCCGGCTCCCGTAGGAGTCGGGCGGAGCTGTCCTGTAGTTGATGTCGGCGGCGGAGCCGGCTCCCGTAGGAGTCCGGGCGGAGCTGTCCTGTGGTTGATGTCGGCGGCGGAGCCCGGCTCCCATAGGAGTTCGGGCGGAGCTGTCCCGCTCGTAACTGTTGGAGTTGTCGGTGACGGAACCGGCTCCCGTAGGAGTCCGGGCGGAGCTGTCCTGTTGTCGATGTCGGCGGTGGAGCCCGGCTCCCGTAGGAGTCCGGGCGGAGCTGTGCTGTAGTTGATGTCGGCGGCGGAGCCCGCTCTCGTAGGAGTCCGGGCGAGCTGTTCTGTTGTTGATGTCGGCGGCGGAGCCCGACTCCCATAGGAGTCCGGGCGGAGCTATCCCGCTCGTAACCGTTGGAGTTGTCGGTGATGGAGCCCGACTCCCGTAGGAGTCCGGGCGGAGCTGTCCTGTTATCGATGTCGGCGGTGGAGCCCGGCTCCCGTAGGAGTCCGGCGGAGCTGTGCTGTAGTTGATGTCGGCAGCGGAGCCCGGCTCTCGTAGGAGTCCGGGCGGAGCTGTCCTGTTGTTGATGTCGGCGGCGGAGCCCGGCTCCCGTAGGAGTCCGGGCGGAGCTGTCCCGCTCGTAACCGTTGGAGTTGTCAGTGACGGAGCCCGACTCCTATAGGAGTCCGGGCGGAGCTGTCCTGTTGTCGATGTCGGCGGTGGAGCCCAGCTCCCGTAGGAGTCCGGGCGGAGCTGTCCAGCTCGTAACCGTTGGAGTTGTCGGTGATGGAGCCCGCTCCCGTAGGAGTCGGGCGGAGCTGTCCTGTAGTCAATTCCGCTGAGGGTTTCGGCTGTGGGCATTTTATAACCAACACCATCTATTGAACTTCATCAATTTCAACCTTACAGGTATTAATTCCTTTCTCAAGAAATTTCTTTTCCAAAAAGACTGTCCTAAGGCTAATAAATATTTTTTGTTCATTAGTAAGATAGAAATAATACCCCCTAGTTTCTTTCAGATATCCTATGAAGAAACACTTGTCAGATCTGGCACTGAGTTTGTCCATTTTCAAATGTTTGACACATTTCAGACATCTCCAAACCCTTTGGTGAGAGAGCACTAGCTTATGCCCTATCCACATCTCATGTGGTATTTTATTTATAGATTTATTTAAACCCTGTTAAGTACATAGCAAGCCGACTCGAGTGCATATCCCTAAAAAGAGATTGGCAGACTAGAAAAACCCATCATAGATCGAACCATGTCTAACAGGATTCGATTTCTCCTTTCTAGCACACCATTATGCTGAGGGGTTTCAAGAGATATCTACTATGAGAAAATCTTATTCTCTTCTAGATATGTCAGAAATTCATCAGAAAGATATTCAACTCCTTGATCAGATCGAAGAGTTTTTATACTCTTCTCAATTTATTTCTCTACCTCATTATGAAATCGTTTGAACATTTCAAACGATTCAGACTTGTATTTCCTCAAGTAGACATACCCATACCTAGATAGATCATCTTGAATATAATAAAATAATGAAATCCTCCTCTGACACTATTTGTTAGATGTGTACCCTAGATGCCAGATTGGCTGACACATTTCTATACAAATCTAAGGGCAAATTTATAATTTTGACTATAAATCAATAAATAGATTATTGTTCTATCAATTGTATACATTGTGTCTGTGATACATCCTTTGAGTTAGTAGGAATGTCAATTCATATTTTTAAGAGTTAAAAATTTAAGACATGAATTTACATAACTAACTCATAAATAGCTCCTGACCATAGGATCATCATGAGGATGGTGATCGATCCGAAAGGTTGGTGTACAATCACTTTCTTAGGGTAGATGTATCTTGAGTCTACGGTGTGGAGACACCAGAGCAAGAGTACAGGTATTCATTGAGAATGAGAGTACTGAGCATGACCACCTCGAGCAGTCATAAGGAAGTCTACCTTCTCGTCGATGACTAGCTCGATGTTGCAGTTGTGTGCCTAGTTCTTTGACCTGTGCATTGACAGTTCACCTTGAGTGTGTTATAGTTTGACTATACTATAACTCGGTCTTCTAGCATTCGAAACCCTGAGGTGTATGTTGGCTGTAGCATATTCATTGTAGGAACTAGGTCACACCAAGATAGGATCTATCAACCTCAGTAGATGAGAGGAGTAGTCCCATGATGATCAAAAGATCGAGTCCTTAAGTCCATGGCCATGGCAGAGTGAAATAATGGAAAAAGAGTTTTCCATTAGGGTTTTACATCAGACTCAGATCGATCGATTAATTCATATGACTGATATTGGGTTTGACAAGTTCACCTTAACCCTAATTTAGTCGGGACTCATGATAGAGAAACTCAATCACACAGGTAGCTGCACTGAGAGGTTCATCTTCAGTTCTGATGGGTTGCCACCATATACTGCTAGGTGTCACTGATGGATTTTGAGAGCAATTAGAATGATCTTGATGATCGATCATTCTAATTGTCTGAATCAGAAGAGTTCTGATCCATCGAAAGGAGTTTCGATGATGTCAATGATGAGATCACGACATATCTCATTACCATACAGAATTGAACCTAACTGGATCACACTAACAAGGGTTAAGATCTGGATGTCATCAATTAGGCTAGCCCAATTGATTTGGATTAGATCCAATTAGGTTCAAGGAAATCGTGCTAGCACACGATTGAGCCTAACTTTCTCCTCGTGTAATCTTTTCTATCTCGACTAAGCCAAATATGATTTGACTCACTCAGAGAATCTTGAGAAGATTTCTCTCAATCGAAATGAAGCTTGTCCTACTCAAAAAAGGCTTATCTTAATTCATGAGATGAATTTAAGTCAAACACCTGCTAATTCCTATCACCTGCTAATTTTATTTTAGGATATCTGTCAAAAGTTGACATATGGGTCATAAACTGAAGGCCACTTGGCAAGACATTATTGGAGAATTTTTGTAGATTGTCTACATACCAAATTAGCATCAAATTAGGCACCATAATCAAATTATGGCATGAGTCCAATTGGATAAAGAGGGCGCCCCAAATGGATAAAGATCAAGAGGAGTCTTGATCAACATGGACTCTTGGGCGCCATCTCCCTTGTGCTTATCCAATATTGGTGCCAACATAGGAGAGAGGGTGGAGGTTCTTATGTGATGTGATCAGATGACATCACTCCACCAATCAAAATTTTTTTGGATTTATTGAAATTTTTTGATTGGTCGAATGATGTGGCACTGCGCAGCGCAGCAGGGTCTATATAAACCCTGTCTGTGCCTAGGGTTTGATAATTCTGCTCCCTACCCAGCAAAAGCCAGCCACCCCTCCTCTTCTCCATATTATCCCTAGTGCTCCCTCTTCCCTCTTCATGCCCAAAAGGTTGGGCATCCATCTGGTGAAGGATCAAGGCATGGTGATGCCTTGAATAGGAAGGCTGCAGGACTTCTTTGACAGGCTGCTACTCCAACTTCAGGAAGACTTTTGAAGATCTTTCTAATCAGATTTAGTTTAATTTTTGGAACAAAGATTTATGAGGAGAAGATGATCCAGATTCTACTTGAGTGGATACTGGTATAGGCCAGGCGATTGCATGGCTAAATCAGAACCTCAGGCTTGCTGCGATCATCTACAGGGTAATCAGATTACCCTTGAGATATTTCATATTTCCTCATATTTTTAGATTTATTTTTGAATTAATATCAAATAATAAAATTATATCTAGAGATTTAGATCTGAAATAAATGTAGGATAAATTTTTTTTTAAATTATTCCATCCCAGATTTGATGAAATCTGGAAGATCCTACAAGGAAAAAGGTAGTTTTTTCTTCAACTGGTATCAGAGCCAGATTCATGGCTCAGTTTCAGATCTAATTTAAATTTAATTTAATTTTAATTTATATAATATTAAAAGATTTTATATGTCATATCAGATTGATAGGATCTGAAATAAAAATATTTAAAATTAAATCTGAGGAAATCTAACATGCATGAGATGCATGACTAGACTAGGAATAGTTTGATCTATGAATAGTCTTGTAAGTTTATATTTTAATATGATTAAAATATGAATTAGATCTAATTTATTCTTTATTTTTTTGATGTTATAAATGTTATAATCAGATCAGAAAATAAAAAATAAAATTTTAATTATTACATAAGATTGATCTGTTGCATGCCTAGACTAGTTGTAGAATTATTTTAGTAACTATCTAGAATAAATTTTATATTGAATAGTTCAATTCAAATTTTATTTTTTAGATGTTACATGTGATGTATTAAATCTGAAAGCATGTTAATTCGATCAAATTTTGATACATGAGATATATGCTGTTGGTACAGAATTCCACCGATGTCGGAGAAGCTGGAGTTGAGAGAATCACGACCGCCTCGGGACCTACAAAGAAAGTCTAAACCGGAGTTGGGGGTGCTCTGACAAGATCCTCCGATGCTCAAGTCAGTACTCTTCTTCAACAGAAATGGAGTACTCGAATGAAATTTTAGTAGAGTTTAGAGATAATGCTTAGAGTTTAGAGGAGTACGTATCTGGGGGGGTCTCTTTTATAGATGGGAGAGCGTAACTGATTGACAGCGACGTTCGAAACTACCTAATAGTGGGCCGTTCGGGGCCACATAGAGTTTGTTATAGAGAGTAGTGGTGTCCGTTGTCACGACTTGCCAGGTAGTTCGGGCGGATGGCTGAAGCTCGGTTGGGATGTCTGGTGGAGTGGAATAGCTCTCTGTCTCAGCAATCTAAGAGAAGCTCGGATATTTTCGAGGTTGCTGACGGGTTAACTGTTGTTGGGTGCCTCAGGCGTTGATGCTGCAGATGGAAGTCATCTACTGTAGAAGCCCAGATGAAAACTTTCTGTTAGAAAAATCTGGCTGGAGTCTGATCGCTAGAGAAGTCCGTTTGGAATTTGTCTGATGTAGAAGCTTGTCTGAAGACTGTCCACTGGAGAGGTCCGGTTCATGAAAAATCTGACAGAAGGTCGACTGATAGCAAAATTTGAAAGGCATTATGGAAGTTTGTCCACTGGAGGAGTCTGGAGGACACTATGGAAGGTCGACCGCTGGAGGGGTCTGGAGGAAATTTGTCCGTTGGAGCGGTCTGGTTGGCACTGTTGAAGTCCGATTGGCGCTGTTGAAGGTTGATGGCTGGAGAGGTATGGAAGACACCAGAGACAGTCAGTCAGTGTAGAAATTTGGCTGCTAGAGCCCATTCGTTGTAGAAGTTCGTCTGGAATCCATCCGCTGTAGAAGTTCGGACGAAGTCCGATTCTTGTAGGAGTCCGGAAGGAGGCGCTTACTGTAGAAGCTCAGATGGAGACTGATTACCGTGGAAGCCCGGATGGAGATCGTTTATTGTAGAAGCTCGAACGAAGTCCACTTACCATAGAAACTCGGATGAAGTTCTCTTGCAGTAGAAGTTCGGACATAATTGCTTACTGTAGAAGCTCGGATGAAATTCGGAAGGCGGTCGACCACTATAGAAACTTGGATGGTGTCTAGTTACTGTAGAAATCCTGCTGTTGGAGAAGTTTGAACATTGACGAAGTTCGAAAGAGGCTCGGAGTAAAGTCGATCGTGATAGGAGGAAGTCTGGACGAGATTCGGAGAGTAGTCGATCACTGTAGAAAATCGGCTGATAGTGAAGCCCAGAGAGCATTTGGAACAGTCGGATAGATGACTTAAGGAGCTCATTATTGGAGAAGTCTAGAGGGTACGGTAGGAGTTCGTCCGTTGGAGGAATCTGGAGGACACTATGGAAGGTCGACCGCTGGAAGAGTCTGGATGGTACTATGGAAGCTCGGACGGTCGGGGGAGTTCAGAATGATGCCACACAAGGTCGGAAGCTAGAAGAGTCCTGGAAGGGTTGTCCTCTTACGAACTTCGACTGGAGTTATTTTATACCCAACACTTGTCCCCCTACTTTCGAGCTCAGGTTTCGAATGAAGAAAGTATAGAAAAATTTTCACAGCCAAAGTTGATTCTGTTGATTTCCATACTTGATTGTTTCCAGATATTTTGGTGTTTGGCGCACCGGTGCTGGAGTCTTTTCAAATCGAGACGATCTGAAAAGATTTTTTTAAAATTTTTGCTGGAGCGTCACCCCAGATATGGTTCAATAATGATTCTGTCAGTCATCAGCCGTCTGCCACGATGAGTGGGACACGTGACGGTTGTAGGTTGGCCAAAGAAGATCTGCAATCATTATTACGTCGGACCCTGAGGTCTATTTAAACCCGTCTCCCTCCTTCAGGGGTTTCACCTTGTGAGGGCCTCCCCTCCCATCCGGTCTCTTAATAACCGGGTCTTCAACTTTGCTCATGTTAGGACGAGGTTCTTCTCCTGTTCCTAACATGACTGTGGGGGCACATAAGGGTCGTTGCGAGGGCCTCTCTCTCCATCCGGTCTCTTAATAACGGGTCTTCAACTTTGCTCATGTTAGGATGAGGTTCTCCTCCTGTTCCTAACATGGCTATGAGGGCGCATAAGGGCTGTTGCGAGGGCCTCTCCCCCCATCCGATCTCTTAATAATCGATCTTCGACTTTGCTCATGTTAGGATGAGGTTCTCCTCCTGTTCCTAACATGGCTGTGGGGGCGCATAAGGGCTGTTACGAGGGCCTCTCCCCCCATCCAGTCTCTTAATAATTGGGTTTCAACTTTGCTCATATTAGGATGAGATTCTCTCCTGTTCTTAACATGGCTTGGGGGCGCATAAGGGCCGTTGTGAGGGTCTCTCCCCCTATCCGGTCTCTTAATAATCGAATCTTCGACTTTACTCATGTTAGGATGAGGTTCTCCTCCTGTTCCTAACATGGCTGTGGGGGCGCATAAGGGCCATTGCAAGGGCCTCTTCCCCCATCCGATCTCTTAATAACCGGATCTTCAACTTTGCTCATGTTAGGACGAGGTTCTCCTCCTATTCCTAACATGGCTGTGGGGGCGCATAAGGACCGTTGCGAGGGCCTCTCCCTCCATTCGATCTCTAAATAATCGAGCCTTCGTTTGTGTCGGGATGAGGTTCTTCTCTTGTTCCTAGCACGCTTAGTTTCGATTGTCTAAAGGAGCTACTCCCTGTCGTTATAAACACATGCCAACAGAAAAAATATGCGAATATAAAACTTTTATTTAAGGTAAAGTTATCAGTAATACATTCGTAAATTTTTCAAATTTTATGATCGTGGAAGGTTTGCTCCTTCGAGCTCTTTTAGGTAGTATGTTCTGGGCCGGACTACCTCCCAGACTTCATACGGGCCTTCCCAGTGTGGGGCAAGTTTTTCTTGATTTTGAGGTTGTGAAACAGTGGCTCACCAAAGTACTAAGTCCCCCGCTCTGAAGGCTTGCTCTTGACCCAGGAGTTGCAGTAGCGGGCTGCTTTCTGCTTGTAGGCTGCCATCCGAACTTGAGCTGTCTTCCACTTTTCTTCTAATAAGTCGAGGTTGGCCTTGAGATCCTATGAGTTGTGCTGCTCATCGAATACCATGACTCACACCGATGGAAGCTTGAGTTCAATCGAGATAACGGCTTCTGTTCCGAAGGCTAAGGCAAAGGGGGTCTCCATCATGGGTAGTCTTTGGATAGTTCGGTATGCCCATAACACATGATAAAGCTCGTCTGCCCAAGTTTTCTTTGCTTTTTCAAGTCTCACCTTGATTTCTTGCAACAGAATCCTGTTAGTCACCTCGGCTTCGCCGTTTGCCTGTGGATGGGCTACTGACGTGAAGTTATGGGAGATGTTTAAGTCTTCACAAAATTCAGCAAACCTTACTCCAACAAATTGTCGCCCATTATCAGTAATGAGAGTTCTGAAAAAGCCAAACCTACAAACGATTGACTTCCAGACGAAGTCCTACACATTAGCTTCTATGATTTTTGCCAAAGGTTTGGCTTCGACCCACTTGGTGAGTAGTCAATTGCCGTCAGGAGGAATTTCTGCTGCCCGGACACCATGGGAAAAGGTCCAAGGATATCCATCCCCCATTGTGCAAATGGCCATGGGGCACTCAAAGGTGTAAGTTCAGAGGCAGACTGTCTTTGGATATTCGCATATCTCTGACACCGATCACACTTTCTAACATATTCAATGGAGTTGTGGTACATTGTAGGCTAGTAATAACCTTGTCGGAGCAGTTTATGAGATAACGATCTGGCCCCCAGGTGACTTCTGCAGATTCCTTCATGTACCTTCCATAAGGCAAAGTCAGCTTCAGAAGGTCGGAGATATTTCAGGAGGGGCAAAGAGTACGACCTCTTGTACAGCTTGCCCTCATAAAGGATATATCGGGAGGCCTGGTTTCTAAGCTTTCGAGCTTCTTTTGCATCATGAGGAAGAACCCCATCTTTGAGGTATGCAACCAGTGGATCAATCTAGCTAGATTCATGGCTGATCTCCATTATAAGCTGCAGTTCTTCCGTACTTGGATATTTCAGAACTTCGAAGAGGACTTCCTTGGGTAGTTCAGCTAGAGCCAGTGTAGCCAACTTGGAGAGAAGATCGGCCCTGGTATTTTCTGCTCTTGGAATCTGCTTGATGTCAAAGCTGCTAATAGCCTATTTCGCAAGTGCACGAAATCGCTCAAGTAATATAATGATAAATAAGAGATCGTTCCCATGAGGACTGAGTTTAATTATCAAAAATGAATGCTAATTTTACTAATATCTAAACGATCGAAACTGAATGACAATGGAAAATAAAATTAACTCTAAAGAACTCAATGAAAACTGAATCAAAATTGATTGATAAAGCACTAGGGTATATCTGATTTCACTTGGACAATTATCAATTCCAGCTATTCTGATTAATAATTCAAATTTAATTATTAATGTAAGGATAAATAATTCTAAATTATTTAATAATCTCTCCCGAGTCTTATTAAATATACTAATTAAAACTTATAATCTATCTTCCAATAGTAAAATAGATTTCAATTAGTTCAATAAGCACAGTGATTATTTCCAAAATCCCACAGATCAAATCTTCTACTCCCGCTCCAATTATTATTCCTATGATGTTTGTTATTAACTCCAATTTATAATCTTCTTTCCCAGTACCAATTATAAATCAAAATCAATCAAGTACCAAAGATAATAATACTTAAAAGTATTAAGTGCAAATAATAAACAATTGCATTAACAAAAAAAATTAATACAAGATTCTGAAATTGAAATTAAATCCAAGCTACATCAGGTACCCTAGCTAGAAATTTAGCTTTTCATCATATCAAAATCAAACTCAAGTATACTCGAATAAAACTCCAAAATCATCCTAACAATGAGTTCTAAAAATAAATTCAAAGTAAACAAGAGAAAGAATTAAAAACTCTGAAGGAATTGCAAAGCCGAATGAATCCTCTCTTCAAATCTTCCAGATACTCCAAACTCTCCTTGCTTGATTTCTAGCTTTCAAAGATGATTCTCCTCTCTCTCTTGCTGGTGTTTTAGGATTCTTAAATAGGGCTAGGGCTAGGGTTAAGGTCGTATTTTTCCCATGATTTTATTCTACATATCATTCTTTCTATTTGGTATAGAATCTCTCCTCCTTTGGATAGGCTTTAAGCAACCACCAGCCATCTACTCCTTATGCTGCCCAAATTTTCTGATTTTATTATGATTTCTATAGTAAAAGAAGGAAAGGAGGCATGGTTAATTAGAGGAGAAGAATTTCTTTCTTTCTGGGTCCACAAAATCTGCAAAACAAAGTAAGGTTTCGACTGCCCAAATCAAGTTTTCCAAGAATTGGTTCCAATTCTTTTTAAGTTTGCTCCTCATGTAGAATTAGTTTGGACTCTGATTTTCATCCATTTAATTCTTTCCAAGATAGCTCTTTGCCACCCAAAATTGGTTGCTATATCAGATCTTTGTGCCAAGAAACACTAAGAAGAATCTAGGTATATCGGGTGTTTCTTGTTGTGTCCAACATTGTTACCAACTTCAACCTACTGTAGCCACCTCATCTAGAATTCAAATTCAATTCTATAAATTATGTTCCTTTCTTGCTTCTCTCAAAATTCTGTAGGATCTAATCTTGCTCAATTTGGAGTTTTGTAGCTTGCCTTTCTAGGGTCCTCACACCAAAATATCCAGAATTTAGATTGGTTGACTAGATGGGAGAGATTAACTGCTTGATTTATTTCCTGCACCTCTAGTTTCTTTTCTGGCTGATGATGCCAAAAAAGATAAGGTGTGGGGTCCATTGATATCTTGATTTGATTATTTTGCTTTGAGATGGACTCTGATTTTGATGCAAGACCTGATGACTCCGAATGACAAACCCTGCTGAATCGGACTCAACCAATTTTACTTAATTTGACCTTTAAAACATGGTTAAGCCCAATTAGGTGTGACCTGGCTCAATTACCTGTAATTGACATAAAACATATCAGGTTCTTATATTTATTTAGTTAATTATTATACCAATTTCATCAAAATCATTAAAAACTAATAATAATAATAATTACTATAAAAATGCAATACATCAAATACCCCCAAACTTAAGTTTTTGGTTGTCTCCAAGCAAAAGAAAAGTCCAAATCAAAAATGGAGAATCTCAAAAAATTAATGCTAAAAACTTTATTTAACATTAATATACTCAAAATCCATCTAGACACAAAGGAGTAATACCCAAATGCTATGGCTTAACCACCTCAACCCAAAACCGAAAGGCAAACCCACAAGCTAAATATTCCAAACTCATTCATACTCGAACAAAATTACGCATAATCAATAGCTACCCTGCTTCCTTTAGATTTTAATAAAATAATTCGGTTCAAACATCCAATCCTGAATGCAAAATCCTATCAGCCCATCTCCAATAGTGCAAACAACGTACTCAAGAGATCAATAGGACTTTTTCGGGTTAAAAAATGAAAAGCAAGCAACAAGAATGATGGTTATGGTCACATAAGTGAAAATAAATCAACCACAATAAATTAAAGCATACTCAATTACTTATACTTTACATCCCTTCCTTTATTTATTTTATTTTATATTTTTAGAACAGCCTATACACTTTGGCACTCTTCCTTAAGTCATCATTTGCCTTTTTATGCGAATACCGACATTGGCGATGAAGGCACCCGGTTACTCAGCAAGTCATATTCTCAAAGTGCTTTGCATACTCATAATTCAAGTCACTGTTTGACGTAAAAGCAAACATGGGGCTCATGAATGCTCCTAGTTACTAGGCAACTTGAAATAGTGGAGTAGATTGTGCTTTTTTTTTTTTTTTTGAATGGAAGGAAAACTAAAAATTCAGTATGCTCTAACCATTATAATCAATTTATTCTCAAAAAATATGAACAGTAGATATGAGATAGGATGAAAAGAAAATACAAGGGGTCAAAAAGGGTATGCCAAAGGAATGCCTATATCATTTCTCCCAAGTAAATTATCTACATTTTATTGCAACAAAGCTCACAAATAGGATTGGCGAAGCAAAGTAACTATCTCCTATACAAGATTTTATTTAAGTATTTACAAGTTTAAAACAGTCAATCCCTGAATTTGACTTCCAAATTTAAAGCTAAGATAGCCAAACAATAACACAAAAGTAAAATTGTCCCCCTCTATATCCTTACAAGTGATCAATGAATCAATATTCTATTTTTTTTAATTAAATTTTATTAAAAAATAAAGACAAAGATGCAAACATAATGGTAATCCTATATTATTAACACGAAATGCTCATGCAAATGCACCCCCAAATCTGAATTGGACATTGTGCTCAATAACAAGATCATCATCACAATACATATTATAGCAAGGCATTCTTAAAGGTTAGGGGTACTTCCCTTTGTAGCGTGCCTACGCGCTTGTGCGAGTTTGCAACTCGTCCTCAGTCATTTCATCTCTCTTGTCTTCTTCAATGTGCCTACAAAAAGTGAACAACGTCCATTCAAACTTTGAAAATATAGTGAGGATTAAAATTGACTCAAAAAATAAAGAAAATAAAAAATTTTTGCTTAGATTGCCTCCCAAGAAGCGCTAGTTTATAGTCGTTAGCTTGACTATCCCAATGCATTATGTCAGTGATATAGAGATTTTTGGTTGCTCAAATCCTCCATCTATGTATTCCTTCAACCTTTGCCCATTGACCTTGAAGGTCCTATCACCACTCTTCAGCGCAACAGCTCCATGTGGAAAAACTTGTATAATCTCAAATGGACCTGACCACCTAGATCGAAGCTTGCCTGGAAATAGCTTTAGGCAGGAGTTATACAGCAACACCTTTTGTCCTGCTTGGAATTCACGCCTCACAATATGCTTGTCATGCCATCTTTTCATTCTCTCCTTGTAAATTCTTGCATTTGCATATGCATGGAGGCGGAACTCATCAAGTTCATTAAGCTGTAATGACCTTTTCTCCCCAGCAGTTTCCATATTGAAATTTAGCAACCTAGTTGCCCAGTAAGCTCGATGCTCTAGCTCCACAGGTAAATGGCATGCTTTTCCATAAACTAGATGATACGGAGACATCCCAATTGGTGTTTTGAATGCTGTTCTATATGCCCATAATGCATCATCTAATTTTAGGGACCAGTCCTTTCTTGATGAGTTGATAGTAGTCTCCAATATTCTTTTAATTTCATGGTTGGAGATCTCTACTTATCCACTTGTTTGAGGATGATATGGTGTTCCTACACGATGAGTAACACCATATTTTGTCAATAGAGAATCCAAATAACGATTACAAAAATGCTTACCTCCATCCATGATGATAGCCCTTGGAATACCAAAGTGTGTGAATATGTATTTCTTTAAGAACTTGAGCACACTCTTGGCATCATTAGAGGGAAGTGCTACTGCCTCAATCCATTTGGATACATAATCCACCACCACCAGGATGTATTGATTTGAATGAGAAGGTGGAAAAGGCCCCATAAAATCTAATCCCCACACATCGAACAGTTCTACTTCAAGGATATTGGTTAGTGGCATTTCCTGTCTAAAAGAAATATTTCCAGTTCTTTGACATCGGTCACAAGAAGAAACAAAAGCAATAGCATCTTTAAACAGGTTAGGCCAATAAAAATCACACTGTAATACTTTAGCAGCTGTTTTGTTGGGTCCAAAATGGCCTCCACACTCTAATGAATGGCAGTGTTTTAAAATATTTTTAATTTCATCATCAGGCACACATTTTCTAATAAGCTGATCTGGACAATACTTATATAAATATGGATCCTCCCAAAAATAATATTTTGCATCATGTAAATTTTTTTTTTGTTGGTAATTAAATTTCGGAGGAATAATATCACATGCCTTAAAATTAACAATATCAGCATACCAGGGTGTACTAGAAGTGAGTAATGCAAATAATTGCTCATCAGGGAATGACTCATTAATGGGTATCTCAGTGTTCTCAATTTCTTTACTTAACTCTAACCGAGACAAGTGATCTGCTATAAGATTTTCTGCTCCTTTTTTGTCCCTAATCTCCAAGTCAAATTCCCAAAATAAGAGCACCCAACGAATTAGTCTCGATTTCGCATCCTTCTTTTCAAGTAAATATTTAATTGCTGAGTGATCAGTATAAACTATTATTTTTGCTCCTATAAGATATGGCCTAAATTTATCAAAAGCAAAAACAATGGCGAGCAACTCTTTCTCTATGGTGGCATAGTTCAACTGTGCATTATTCAGTGTTCGACTCGCATAGTACACCGCATGAAGTCTATTCTCCTTTCTTTGTCCCAAGACTGCTCCTATAGCATAGTCGCTTGCATCACACATGAGTTCAAATGGTAGATTCCAGTCAGGTGTAGTGATGATAGGAGTTGAGATTAATTCTCTCTTTAACCTGTTAAAAGCAACCAAACACTCATCAGTAATTTTAAAAGGTGCATCCTTGATCAATAAATTACAAAGAGGTTTGGTAATTTTAGAGAAGTCTTTTATAAATCTTCTATAGAAGCCAGCATGCCCTAAGAAACTCCTCACTCCTTTAACAGATGTTGGTGGTGGTAATTTCTCAATGACCTCCACCTTTGCTTTGTCTACTTCTATCCCTCTAGATGAAATCTTATGGCCTAAAACTACTCCTTCCTGCACCATAAAATGACATTTCTCCTAGTTCAACACAAGATTAGTTTCTTCACAATGCTGTAGAACTTGGGAGAGGTTAGTCAAACACATATCAAAAGAAGGATCAAAAATTGAAAAATCATCCATAAAGATTTCAATGAATTTTTCAACCATATCAGAGAATATAGACATCATACATCTTTGAAAAGTTGCAGGTGCATTACATAACCCAAATGGCATTCTCCTATATGCAAATGTTCCATATGGACAAGTAAATGTAGTTTTTTCTTGATCCTCAGATACAATAGGAATTTAAAAATATCCTGAATAACCATCTAAAAAATAGTAGAAGGAATATCCGGACAATCTCTCAGGCATCTGGTCAATAAAAGGCAAAGAAAAATGGTCCTTTCATGTGGCTTTGTTTAACTTCCTATAATCAATACACACACGCTAACCAGTGACTGTTCTAGTGGGTATCAGCTCATTTTTATTATTTGTAATAACAGTCATCCCCCCTTTCTTAGAAACTACTTGAATAGGACTCACCCAACTACTATCAGAAATAGGGTAGATAATTCCTGCATTAAGTAATTTCATTACTTTAGCTCTAACTACTTCCTTCATATTAGGATTTAACCTACGTTGATGCTCAATTGAAGGTTTGTAGTTTTCTTCCATTAAAATTTTATGCATGCATATACTGGGACTAATTCCCTTAATATCATCAATAGACCAGCCTAGTGCTTTCTTATGCTTTTTCAACACATGCAACAATCTTTTCTCTTGTTCAGCAGACAAATGAGCAGATATAATGACAGAAAAATAGATGAGTCTCCCAAGAATGCATATCTTAAGTGAGAAGGGAGCTGCTTAAGCTCAAGCTTGGGGTTTGGCTTAGCCTCTACTGAATCCTATATTTTCTCAACATCATTTAATACATCAACATGCTGTTTATTTTTAACACCATCAATCAAGTCATATTCAGAATTGTCAATTATTTCACTAACAAATTTATTAATCACATCTAATCTAAAATATTCATCATTCTCAAGAGGATATTTAGAAGAATTAAGTACGTTAAAAATTACCTCTTCTTGTCCCACTCTTAAAGTAAGCTAACCCTCATGGACATCTATAAGTGCCTTGCTAATTGCAAGGAATGGATGCCCCAATATCAAAGGAACCTCTCTATCTTCCTCCATATCCAAGATAATAAAATCCACTGGAAAGATAAATTTGTCCACCTTGACTAATACATCCTCCACTATGCCTTTAGGATATGTCACCGATCGATCAGCTAGTTGTAATGAGACACTGGTCGGTTTCACATCCCCTAGTCCAAGCTTCCTGAAAATAGATAAAGGCATTAAGTTAATGCTAGCACCTAAATCACATAATGTTTTAGTGAATTTGATATTGCCAATATTGCATGGAATTGTAAAACTCCCTGGATCCTTTAATTTTGATGGCAACTTGTTCTGAATGATTGCACTGCACTCTTCAGTGAGCATGACTGTCTTATGGTCCTCTAGCCTTCTCTTTTTGGAAAGGATGTCCTTCAAGAATTTGGCATAGCTAGGCATTTGAGCTAATGCTAATGCCTCCACAAATGGAATATTTATGTGTAGTTTCTTGAAGACCTCCAAAAACTTCAGAAAGTTCTTGTCATCCTTACTTTGCTTGAGCCTTTGAGGAAAAGAACTGGTGTATTGTAGGGCTTTACTGGCTCTTCTTTTTTCTCTTTTAGCTTCTCTTTGACCATAGTCTCTTCTTGAGTTTGTTCCTTTACTTGTTCTTTAACAGGCTCTTTTCCTTGTTGTTCCCCTAGTTATTTTCCACTCCTCAAGGTAATTGTCTTCACATGCTCCTTCGGGTTCATTTCAGTATTGCTAGGCAATGACCCTTGAGTTCTGTTAGCTACCATGTTGGCCAACTGTCCCATTTGTATTTCCAAGTTTTTAATGGCAGCTTGCTGGTTTTGAAAGTTTGCCTTAGTTTCACCCATGAAATCAGTAGTGGCCTTGGTGAGAGTTGCAACCAATTCTTCCAGGTTAGACTTCTTTTCTTGCTATTGAAAATCAGGTGGTCCTCTATTCTGATAATTCTGTTGTTGCTGTTGATTTCCCCAGAAAAAATTTGGATGGTTCTTCTAGGCAGGCGTGTAGGTGTTTGAGTATGGATTATTCTGTTGCCTTCCTTGGTTTGCCACATATTGCACTTATTCTTGTACTGGAGGCATGAATGAGCTGTCAATCGGGCAATCTCGAGTAGCATGTTGCCCAGTACACATCTCACAGGTCTGCACACAAGTATTGACAGCATTAATAGACAAATGGTCTAATTTTTTGAAAAGAGTGTCTACCTTTGTATTGAGTGCAGTAATAGCGTCTATCTCATGAACCCCAGCAGGTCTCCTCGCCATGTTTCTCTCATTGGGCCATTGGTAATTGTTGTTGGCCATTTCCTTCAAAAGATCATAGGCCTCATTAAGCGACTTCCCCATCAATAAACCTCCAGCAGCAGCATAAATATTAATTTTGGTATGGTTGTTCAGCCCATTGTAGAAGGTTTGCACAACCAACTATTTAGGCAGCCCGTGGTGTGGACACCTCCTAAGTAGATCCTTGAACCTTTTCCAGGCTTCATATAAGGTCTCCATGTCGAATTGCACGAAGGTTTGGATGTCAGTCCTCAACTTGGCAGTCTTAGTAGGTGGAAAGAATTTTGCCAAAAATTTTTGTGCTAAGTCATTCCAAGTGGTGATCGAGCCAGCAGGAAGAGACTGTAACTATGCTTTAGCCTTGTCTCTAAGTGAAAATGGGAACAATCTTAACCGAATTGCATCATCTGACACTCCATTATGCTTAAGGGTATCACATATCTTCAAGAAGTTTGCAATGTGCGCATTAGGGTCATCATTGGGCAATCCTCCAAACTGAACTGCTGTCTGGATCATTTGGATCAAAGCAGGCTTGATCTCAAAGTTGTTTGCTTGCACAGGTGGTCTTGTGATGCTAGATGAAGCTCCATTCATGGTAGGCATGGCATAATCTCGCAGTGCCTTGGGGTTTGCCTCTCTAGCAACCTCATTATTTCTACTAGGATTACTTCTCTCCTTGGATCTTCAGCCATTTCTGGATCTACTTTTGCCTCAGATTTCTTCCCTTCTCTAACTGCTTTAATGTTTTGTTTACAAGTGCATTCAATTTCTTAACTTGAAATGGGGTTTGATTCAATTCTCACAAGTCGATCCGATTCTCTTTTCCAAGTTATAATTTTGAAAGATTATTATTCCTTTTTTTTTTTAAGAGAAGAGAGAAGAGGAAAGAGAGAGAAAAGAGTTCTAGAGATGAGTCCTAAGGAGTCCTAAATCTAGAGATGAAAGAAAGAGTGTTTTAATTAGGTTTAAATTTTAATGGCAAACAAGTTAGCACAAAATGGACTTTCTATCCTAGGGTTAACCTAGATCTAGACAGCTCCTAACTGTTCCAAGATCGCCTTCAAGCACTCCAAGCCCAAAACTGACTAACTATCTTGGCCAGGTAAGTGTAAGATGTGGGAGGTCCCCTGCTTGTTGCTTTTCTTAGACACCAACTGAGTTGGCCAGGTCAGACAATGGAACCAATTGAAAACCACCTTCTTAAACCACTTGCCTTGGACACCGAGCAATTAATCAATTCGAACCCGATCTAACTTTAGGGCTTTCTTATCCTATTGAGCTCGAATATCCTAGGGCCAATGTTTAATTGATTTTAGATTAAGGTCTAGGTTATGCAGGATGAAGGATGTGATTTTTGGGCTAAGGAAGGGTGATCAAATCCCACCTTATCTGATTAATGGGTTAAGTGCCCTTAAAGTTAATTATGGAGATGCAATGCAAAGAAACAAGATGTCCAATCAAGTTTGATTTTTTTTTTTATATTTTTGGTTATACTATATTAGTTAGGCGTTATGAAATATCAGTGATTTTTTTTTTAAATATCTAAGAAATAAAATATCTAGATTACTAGTAAAATCAACTATTCTTGATATTAAAGCACCAGTCCCCGCAACGGTGCCAAAAACTTGATAGCCTATTTCGCAAGTGCACGAAATCGCTCAAGTAATATAATGATAAATAAGAGATCGTTCCCACGAGGACTGAGTTTAATTACCAAAAATGAATGCTAATTTTACTAATATCTAAACGATCGAAACTGAATGATAATGAAAAATAAAATTAACTCTAAAGAACTCAATGAAAGCTGAATCAAAATTCGATTGATAAAGCACTAGGGTATATCTGATTTCACTTGGACCAATTATCAATTCCAGCTATTCGATTAATAATCTAAATTTAATTATTAATGCAAGGATAAATAATCCTAAATTATTTAATAATCTCTCTCGAGTCTTATTAAATATACTAATTAAAACCTATAATCTATCTTCCAATAGTAAAATAGATTTCAATTAGTTCAACAAGCATAGTGATTATTTCCAAAATCCCACAGATCAAATCTTCTGCTCCCACTCCAATTATTATTCCTATGATGTTTGTTATTAACTCCAATTTATAATCTTCATTCCCAGTACCAATTATAAATCAAAATCAATCAAGTACCAAAGATAATAATACTTAAAAGTATTAAGTACAAATAACAAACAATTGTATTAACAAAGAAAATTAATACAAGATTCTGGAATTGAAATTAAATTCAAGCTACATCAGGTACCCTAGCTAGAAATTTAGCTTTTCATCATATCAAAATCAAACTCAAGTATACTTGAATAAAACTTCAAAATCATCCTAACAATGAGTTTTAGAAAATAAATTCAAAGTAAATAAGAGAAAGAATTAAAAACTCTGAAGGAATTGCAGAGCCGAATGAATCCTCTCTTCAAATCTTCCAGATACTCCAAACTCTCCTTGCTTGATTTCTAGCTTTCAAAGATGATTCTCCTCTCTCTCTTGCTGGTGTTTTAGGATCCTTAAATAGGGTTAGGGCTAGGGTTAAGGTGGTATTTTTCCATGATTTTATTCTATATATCATTCTTTCTATTTGGTATAGAATCTCTCCTCCTTTGGATAGGCTTTAAGCAACCACCAGCCATCTACTCCTTATGCTGCCCAAATTTTCTGATTTTATTATGATTTCCATAGTAAAAGAAGGAAAGGAGGCATGATTAATTAGAGGAGAAGAATTTCTTCCTTCTTGGGTCCATAAAATCTACAAAACAAAGTAAGGTTTCGGCTGCCCAAATCAAGTTCTTCAAGAATTGGTTCCAATTCTTTCTAAGTTTGCTCTTCATGCAGAATTAGTTAGGACTCTGATTTTCTTTCATTTAATTTTTTCTAAGATAGCTCTTTTCCACCCAAAATTGGTTGCCATATCAGATCTTTGTGCCAAGAAACACTAAGAAGAATCTAGGTGTATCGGGTGTTTCTTGTTGTGTCCAATATTGTTACCAACTTCAACCTACTGTAGCCACCTCATCTAGAATCCAAATTTAATTTTGTAAATTATGTTCCTTTCTTGCTTCTCTCAAAATTTTGTAGGATCTAATCTTGCTCAATTTGGAGTCCTGTAGCTTACCTTTTCAGGGTCCTCATATCAGAATATCCAGAATTTAGATTGGTTGACTAGATGGGAGAGATTAACTGCTTGATTTATTTCCTGCACCTCTAGTTTCTTTTCTGGCTGATGATGCCAAAAAAGATAAAGTGTGGGGTCCATTGATATCTTGATTTGATTATTCTATTTTGAGATGGACTCTGATTTTGATGAAAGACCTGATGACTCCGGATGACAAACCCTGCTGAATCGGACTCAACCAATTTTAGTTAATTTGACCTTTAAAATATGGTTAAGCCCAATTAGGTGTGACCTTGCTCAATTACCTGCAATTGACATAAAACATATAAGGTTCTTATATTTATTTAGTTAATTATTATACCAATTTCATCAAAATCATTAAAAACTAATAATAATAATTACTATAAAAATGCAATACATCAGCTGCCAAAGGCAAGGATGATCTCTTTTATCTTTTCGAGATACTTGGCCATACTGTCCTCCCGAGCTTCATAGTTTTCGCTGACTTGTCCCACCACTAATTGGGAGTCACTGTAGACTTAGAGCTGATCTATTTCTAATTCTTTGGCGATCTTCGGTCCTGCAATCAGAGCTTCATATTCTGCTCCGTTATTTGTCATAGGAAATTCGAAGCGCAGCGTGTATTCCACGATAATTCCTTCCAGATTGACCAAGATCAGGCCCATGCCTGTGCTTGACATGTTGGAGGAACTGTCCACATAGAGGGCCCAAAAACCATCAAAAAGATCTGTTCTTTCCTCAGGGGAGTTCGGACACACTTGTGTCCGGAGGGAGTTCAAGAACGTGATCGAGCTTCACTCGACCATTTTTTAGCTACGGACTTGCTGGAGTCACCCACCTGCTACTCCTTCGCAGCCTCCTTGTCCTTCAGCTTGAAGGCTTCCTCTGCTCAGGTATATCCTTCAGCCCGAGCCAGCAAATCAGTGAAGTCCCTGGGATACTTCTTTTTCAGAAAAAATAGAAGGTCGTTCTTTTGAAGATCGCTCTTCAGGACGGCCATTGCAACTGATTGGTCCAAATTTTGAACCTCCACTACGATGGTGTTAAAATGGTTGACATAAGTTTGGATGGATTCTCCTTCTTTTTGCTTGATGTTGATGAGGGACTCCAAACCTCTCTGGAGATGTCGGCTGCTGACGAAATGAGCCACAAACTGGTGGCTCATTTGATCAAAGGAGAAGATAGTACCTAGCTTCAGTGTCAAGTATCCATTTCATGCTGCTCCCTTCAAGATAGATGGGAAAGCTCGGCACAGGATGGCGTCTGGCGCGCCATGGAGCAGCATCATTATCCGGAAGGCCTCTAGGTGGTCAACCGGATCCGAGGTCCCATCGTAGCTCTCAAATTGGGAGAGCTTGAAGGTCGGCGGGGTCGGTTCCTATATAATCCTTTGAGAAAAAGGATGGTCAGTACAGATATCCTCACCATAAGTAGGGAGAGCATGGCAGAGCTCTTCGATCCGTCGGTTCATCTCTTGGAACCTTTGATCTAGGAGATCCTCTCGATCATGAATCTCGAGGATCTTCTGGTAGAACGGAGGTAGAGACCCTCTGGGGGTGGAATCATGATCAGATAGAGGGCTCTCCATCCTCTGCTTCCCCTTTCTGAGGGATACAGGGTGACTGTCCCAAGTGGGCCGCCCGATCGTCAGATTCTGGAACTCCGATGATGCTCTTTCCAGCCGCACAGATGCCTGCGGCTGCTGCTGCTACTGCTGCATGGCCTGCATCACTTGGTGAGGCCCCTGACCTGCTGAACCAGCAGGTTGAACAGCTCCATGCCGACTGTCATTGCCGGAGGAGGAGGTGTCGCGAAAATTTAGTGCAGGGGCAAAATGGTAATTTTAAAACTTTTTCAAAATTACTATTTTACAGCGAAATTATTAATTAATCTCATTAATTAATACTAATTAACCCTACACTAGGATCTAAATATGATACAACAGCATGCATTTAAATTTGAAATTCAAATTTGAATCAATAAACGTTTTACAGTACTGTGTTCAGAACACATCACCTTTTGGGGGTAGTCGATCACCGCAATCTGATCACCGTCGGGGGGCTCTGATCTTCACATCACAGCCACACAAATGTCTGGCCTCTGTGGATCATCCACACGAAGCTCCCGTCTGATCAGCTCCTCACGAATGCCAGTTCGTGATTTCACCCTTTTGATGGCAGATGTTGATCGAACTCCTTCGATCGATGTGTGCTGACTTCTCAAATACTCCAAATTATCTGCGCAGTTGCTTGAGAGGCTGATGGATCTCTCCCTAAAATTTGGTGGACTCACGACACTCATGGCACACCAATCTCACTTCCCGAACCCTAGGTAGAAACCCTAGGGTACACACCAAAAACTCTGCGCTCAATTTTCTCTCTTTTCTTTCTTTTCCACTCGGAAGGTTTTGGACCTTCACCTTATGCAGAAGCCTTCCTCACGCCCCAAAGTTTCTCTCCTAAAATTTCTACGCACGTCCCACCTTTTTCCTCTTTTTAAAACAACGTCGAACGTGTCTTATCTGCGTGAGAGGATAAAGACAAGAGGTTACACATTTGAATTCAAATCAAATTTGAATTCAAACGAAAACCAACTTATCCCTATCCTTTTGGGTGTGAGAAGAGAAGGGGTGTGGCTCTTTGTGTGTTGAAATTGTTTCATGAGAAACCTTTTCTCATGTAAGTAATGTGGCGCACAAAATGGATAAGGATGAAAGGGCAAGTGATAAGTTATCCATTCAAATTCAAACATGCTTTGAATTTGAATGGCTAACTAATTATTTTATCCATCCATATGGTGCACAAATGAGGGCGTGGGGAAGGATTTTGCGTGAGAAAAATTTCACGAGAAGTTTCTTCTCGTGAATTCAATTGGGTGCAAGAAGTTGGGTGTCGCAGGGAATTTAAAACAAGGTGGTTTGATTCAAATTGAGCCAACCTAGTTTAAAATAGGTTAAGCACAATTAGACCAGATTAAACCCAACATAATTAAGCTTAATTAGGCTCAATAAAATCCTAATCAAATTAGAAATTAACTAAACCTAACCCCTGATCAAATCAGGGACTAAACCACCTTAGCAATTAGGTCAACATTTAACCTAATCGGGTCAATCCAAACTGAATCCAATTCAATTGGACTTGATACAAAAATAATTACTCAATCAAATTGAGTTAATTAGTGATTAAATCACTAATTAAACCTCTCATAAATATTGAGTTCAAATCCAATGGGCAATCAGGCATCAGAGACCATCGATATGAAACCCTGATCAAAGAGTTCAAATTTCAAATTCAAAATTTGAAATTCAAAATTTTGACCCCGGTACCCAAAATGTGTGGAACTCATGATTAGAGAATCCTAATTCTCAATCATAGAGTTCCAGATAGATAAGACTCATAATCAGCCATCAGATCAGAAAGGAACCTCTAATGTGTGTGACCCCGCAGGTTCGAACCTAAGCCGGTAGCACAGGAACCAATTCCTGTACTAATCGAAGTGACCATCTAGCAATGGTACCCAACAATCGGATAGGTCGAATAATCACAATCGCAACATTCAGAACCTACGTGAATATGGTTACCGTATAATTCATCCCTTTTGACCCCTGTGTTTAGGATGACTCAGGGTTAAACTGTCAACCCTGATGATATCATCCGAATCGTGCTCAACTCAATTAGTCCTGTGACTCCTCACTAGGACTACCCTGGTTAAGGTTTTGCTAAATTGAAACACGACTGTACATAGCTCCTAAACTGGAGTGGTCAATCCCATCTTGACACACGCACCGACAAGTCAAGTACTTGACTACACCCAGCAACCTTCCGTCACTGAATTAGAAATTCAGGTAGTCTAGTGCCTAAGTGCAGTGAGTTGCTTGCAAGTCACCATGGCGGTCTCAGGTCGAAGGACATTTATACCCATATCCCATCGGAGCAAATCTTGACAGCAGAAATAGCTCCGAAGTTGGTCACGTTCAGTGTAGATGTACCATTATATCTCACCTGTATGCCATACCAGTATCTCCACACTCTTTGGTTATGAGGACAACCAACCCATATGGCACACAATGACCTATGCTCGATAAACGTTGTCGTCCTTGGTAACAACGTATCATTTGGTCGCGAACATGTTTAAGGACTAAGCGATAAATCCTCTTTTGTCGAGTCTAAATAGTCCTAAGGACTTCACCACAACACAAGAGTTCATTAGAAGATGAAACATTTGTGATGAAAAAAATATCAAAATAACTTTTATTTATTTATAATTCATGTACTAATACAAAAAGGAGCACAACCGTCAACAGGCTGACGATTGGCTTTGGGACACTATTCCTAACAATCTCCCACTTGGCCTAAAGCCTATCGGTGCAATATCTAATACCCATCTTCAACTTGTAGTCGTTGAACTCCTTCACCGCAATGGCTTTAGTGAATGGGTCGGCCAGATTCTCCTTTCCGTCGATCTTCTGAAGGTCGACGTCAACTCGATCCACGATCTCCCGGATGAGATGGTAGCGGCGCAGAATATGTTTCGTCCGCTGGTGTGCCTTTGGTTCCTTCGCTTGAGCAATGGCTCCAGAGCTGTCGCAGTAGAGCAGAACTGGACCAACAAGGGAGGGTGCTACTCCGAGCTTGGTGATGAATTTCCTCAGCCACACCGCTTCTTTGGCAGCATCTGATGCAGCAATATACTCTGCCTCGTATACTGAATCAGCCACAGTGTGCTGCTTGGAACTCTTCCAGCAGACAGCCCCACCATTAAGGGTAAAAATAAATCCTGACACACTCTTGCTATCATCTTGATCAGACTGGAAACTAGAGTCTGTAAACCCTATAAGTCTCAAGTCCGATTCACCATATATAAGCCACTGGTCCTTAGTATTTCTTAAATACTTCAGGATGGTTTTAACAACCTTCCAGTGATTCTCTCCTGGATCAGATTGGTATCTACTCACTACCCCTAGTGAGTATGCCACATTTGGTCATGTACATGTCATGGCGTACATGATAGATCCCACTGTCGAAGCATATGAAATCCTACCCATACGCTCTCTCTCTTGAGGTGTTGTCGGACAATCCCTCTTCGAGAGAGAAATTCCATGGCCTATCGGTAGATAGCCTTTCTTGAAATTTTCCATGCTGAACCTTTTCAGCATAGTATCAATGTACGTGGACTGGGATAAGCCAAGCAACTTTTTGGATCTATCCCTATAGATCCTCATCCCTAGGATGTAGGAAGCTTCTCCCAGATCCTTCATGGAGAACTGTGACGATAGCCAAATCTTTATTCCCTGTAATGCAGGGACATCATTCCCGATTAAGAGAATGTCATCCACATACAATACAAGAAATACTACTACTAGACCATTAGCCCACTTATAAATGCAGGGTTCTTCTCCATTCTTAACGAAGCCATACGTTTTGATCGTCCTATCAAAATGTATGTTCCAACTTCGAGATGCCTGCTTAAGTCCATAAATGGACCTCTGTAGCTTGCACACCTTAGACTCATCTGTGGATGTGAACCCTTCAGGTTGTATTATATACACCTCTTCATCCAGCTCTCCGTTTAGGAAAGCTGTCTTCACATCCATCTGCCAGATTTCATAGTCCAGATGGGCAGCTATCGCAAGCATAATCCGAATGGATTTGAGCATTGCCATAGGAGAAAATGTCTCGTCATAGTCTATACCATAACGTTGACGATATCCCTTGGCAACCAGACGGGCTTTATAGGTCTCCACCTTTCCGTCTGTGCCCCTCTTCCTTTTGAAGACCCACTTACACCCTATGGGTTTTACTCCTTCGGGTGGGTCAACCAATGTCCACACATCGTTGACCTTCATGGACTCCATTTCGGATTTCATGGCCTCTAGCCATTTCTCAGAGTCAGATCTCTGCATTGCATCCATGTAGATGATCGGATCCTCATCGTTTTCATCAAGTTCGACAGGATCACCATCCCGGACCAAGAAACCATAGTATCTGTCTGGTTGATATGGTACTCTACTAGACAGCCTTAAGGGTGCATAATCAATGGGCTCCGGATCTGATCTAATCAAATCCGGTTTAGGTTCAGTAACATGTGTCGGTTTTTCCACCTGTCGAACTTCGTCAAGTTCGACTTTAGAGGCAACAGTTCCTTCACTAAGGAACTCCTTTTCTAAAAAGATTGCCTTAAGGCTGACAAACACCTTTTGCTCATCAGCAAGGTAGAAATAATACCCTTTGGTCTCTTTTGGGTACCCTATAAAATTACACTTGTCAGACCTAGGTCCAAGCTTGTCTGTAATTAAACGTTTAACATAAGCCGGACACCCCCAAACCCTAAGGTGCGAGAGTACTGGCTTACGTCCTATCCATATCTCATATGGCGTTTTGGCTACAGACTTACTCGAACTCTATTTAGAAGGTAACAAGCCGATTCGAGCGCATATCCCCAGAGAGAGATCGGCAGACCAGCAAACCCCATCATGGATCGAACCATGTCTAACAGGGTCCGATTCTTCCTTTCAGACACACCATTGTGCTGTGGTGTTCCAAGAGGAGTCCACTGAGAGAGAATCCCATTCTCCCCTAGATACGTCAGAAACTCATTGGAAAGGTATTCACCTCCTCGATCAGATCCAAGAGTTTTAATACACTTTTCAGTTTGTTTTTCTACCTCATTTCGGAATAGTTTGAACATTTCAAATGATTCCGACTTATGCTTCATTAAATAGACATACCCATACCTAGATAGGTCATCTGTGAAGGTTATGAAGTAGAAAAATCCACCTCTTGCACTTGAGCTCATGGGTCCACATACATCAGAATGTACCAGACCTAAGAGTTCACTGGCTCGCTCACCTTTTCCAGTAAAAGGTGACTTGGTCATCTTCCCAAGAAGACAGACTCACAGGTTGGAAGTGATTCACAATCACTAACTTCAAGAATTCCTTCTTGAGCCAACCTGTTTATCCTGTTCTTATTGATATGACCTAGCCTACAGTGCCAAAGGTAGACTTCTGACACATTATCTATTCTAGAGCGTTTACCGAAGTTTTGAACCACATTAACAGGCTGTGATAGTAAGTAAATTTCATTATTTAATTATCCAACAAATATTGTAACACCATTCAAAATGATATTGCAAATATTTTCTTTTATTAAAAAATCATAACCGTACATGGCCAAAAGGCCTACAGAAATAATATTTAATAAGAAACTTGGACAATAGTGACATTCACTCAGAATTACATTACGAGAATTGATTACAAGACTCATGATTCCTAAAGCTAGAACTGAAACTTTGCTTCCATCTCCAACGTTAGGAACCTCTCGCCTTCATCAAATCTCCTACTGACCTGCAGACCCAGCATTGAATTACAAATATGATAAGGGCTTCCAGTATCCAATACCCAGGCAGTAGTATCACAAATCAAAAAGTTGCAAGGAGTTATCATATAATTACCTTGCTTCTTCTTTGGCCTGTTCGGATCCAGGGAGGCAATGTATTGAGGACAGTTTCTCTTCCAATGCCCCTGCTTCTTGCAAAAGAAGCACTCCACCTGGCTCTGGTCGTGCTTGCGCTTCTTGGTCTGACCCCGTGCTACTGTCCCAGCATGAGATTGCACCTTCTTATTTTTCTTCTTCTTGTTCTTCTTCCCCTTCCCAAAGGGTTGACGACGAGAAGAAGACCCTCCCACTACATTCACCGACTCCTTATGGAGTTGGTGATCCTTCTCAAAGTTCTGCAGCAACCCCAACAATCCATGGTAATTTACTGCAGGCTTTGTCATTCGAAAATGAGTAAGAAATGGGAGGAAGGACTTGGGCAAGGAATTAAGGATCGCATCCTTACCGAGCTGCTCATGCAGAGGAAAACCCAATTTGCTTAGGCGCTCAATCATCTCGATCATGTACAGTACATGATCAGTGACTGAGGCCCCATCCCTCATCCAAGCATTGAAAATGGCACAACTAGTTTTGTGCCTTTCAACGTCGTCAGGCGTGCCAAAGGAGTCGTTCAACATTTGAAGCATCTCCTGTGGCTGGGCGTTCTCAAACCTTCGGCTGAACTCGTCATTCATTGCTGCCAGCATAATACATCGAACGGTGGTGCGGTCATTGAGCCACTTCAAGTAAGTGTCTCGGATCGCCTTACTAGCGTTCGGAGCTGGCTCCTCAGGTGCTGGATCCGTTACTACATAAAGGATCCGCTCATGCTCAAGGACGATTTTTAATTTTCGATACCAGCTATCGAAATTGGGTCCCATGAGCTTGTCATTATCTAGTAATGACCGGAGCGACAGGGTAGTGGCCATAGTTGCTTAAAGAAAATGAGACCTCTATTAGTACATAAATTAATACTAAAGACTTGGACTTTAGTCTAAAATTTTTCCCAATATTTTTACGAACTGGTAGCCTCATCCTGCAATTCGAGGAATTACTTTAATTCCTTAATGGGTACTAGAATCCACACAGACTACACACGAGCCCAACTTTGGTTAGTCAACCCATGTGCATCGATGGGTAGGTTCTTAACCAGTTGTTTCTCTAAACAACTTCTAGTAATTGATTTTGCCCCAGAACCTAATCAGTAGGCTTTGGCCTCCACTGAAAAGATCTGGTTAGGTCCAACCATTAACATGACTTAATTTAGTGAATCGGACCAATAAATGATCAGGCCCGACTTTGGCCGGCCAACCTAACCACCATCAGAAAGACTCAATCAAATTATCATATTATGAATAATAATTCCATTAGCCAATGAGCACCAGGCCTTTGGGCCTCCAATGATCATTGAACTAATGGACTCATTATCACTCACTTAATGGGAGGCAATGACTTAGTTATCATTATAACTTAATCATTTTAGGGACCTAATAATTTTGAGGATTTATTAAAGAATAGTAGAGAAGAAATCATCCAGCCAATTTCAATCCTCCCACTGACTTCATCAAGTCAGATTAAAAAAAGGATTTAATTAAAGCTGGCATTAGGAGCACCTAAATCAGTCACACTGATTTACCTAATGACATGGGTGAGCTCTAATCACCAAGTGATCTAATCAAAATCTAACTTACCAGATTGGCCCGGTAAGTGAGATCAGTGGTGGGGATTTGCCATTAACTCGTCAATGATCGAATCAATGCGAGTAGCTCCCGCTTAAGAACCACTGATCAAAACTGCCGAACTTACCTTAGACACCAACCGGTTCATTAGTTTTAATTTTGATCAACTTAGTAAATAGGGCTCCACCGCGTAGCCATGAATTAAGTCCATCTTGGTCGAGTTAAAAACATGGACCCATTCAACTACAACTATTGAAGTTGAGTCTAGAGTATCCTTGACCTAATCTAATTCAACTTTTGATTAGATTTGACCAATTACTCCATTTAGTCCATTTTTTAAACTAACCTTAGGTCTAACCCAATTATGGACCTAATTCATCTAACCCATTGACCCACAAGTTTATGCAATTGTCTTAGGTCTTAATTCATAATTCTAGACCTACTAGACAACACTTAATTCTTTTAATTAAGTACTTGGGCTGATGGGTCAGGGTTTGGCATTTTGAAAACAATTTTCAAATTTGAAAGATTTTATTTTCTGTTCACCAAATGTGTTAACTCATTTCACAAACGGGTCAGCACATTTCATAAACAGCAATTCTATTGCTCATTTCATAACAAAAAATAACTCAAAATAAATCATAAATTTTCTTTTAGAACTAATCTAACACATTCATGATAAATTTCTTAATTAAGTCCTTTCGTTGCTTCATCGGCATGGGATATAATTGCATCGGCACCCCTACCACCATAAGAGACCCCATCGAATGGAAAGAGAGGGCCTTTAAACCCTACTTTTCTCCTATGACCGGACGGCCATGGCAACCAACCCAATTAGATTACTTGCTACTTGGATCAAGTATATCTAAATATACCAATTTTAAAATTTAAATTTTGAATTTCAAATTTCAAATTTCAAATTTTAAATTTCAAATTTGAGATTTCAAACAAATTTCAAATTTCAAATTTCCAATCTTTGAATTTTAAATTTTGAATTTTGAATTTCAAATTTTGAATTTCAAATTTCAAATTTCAATTTGAGATTTCAACCAAATTTCAAATTTCAAATTTTGAATTTTGAATTTCAAATTTTAAATTTTGAATTTCAAATTTCAAATTTCAAATTTGAGATTTCAACCAAATTTCAAATTTTAAATTTTGAATTTTAAATTTGAAACTTCTAACAAATTTCAAATTTCAAATTTCAAATTTTAAATCTTTTTGAATTTTGAATTTTGAATTTTAAATTTAAACTTATAGATTACACCTTAATCTATGCATGCATATGTATATCATATTCTAGAACCATGCTCTGATACCATTTGTCGCGAAAATTTAGTGCAGGGGCAAAATGGTAATTTTTAAATTTTTTCAAAATTACTATTTTACAGTGAAATTATTAATTAATCTCATTAATTAATACTAATTAACCCTACACTAGGATCTAAATATGATACAACAGCATGTATTTAAATTTGAAATTCAAATTTGAATCAGTAAATGTTTTACAGTACTGTGTTCCGAACACATCACCTTTTGCGGGTAGTCGATCACCGCAATCTGATCACCGTCGGAGGGCTCTGATCTTCACATTGTAGCCACACAAATATCTGGCCTCTGTGGATCATCCACACGAAGCTCCCGTCTGATCAGCTCCTCACGAATCTAGTTCGTGATTTTACCCTTTTGATGGTAGATGTTGATCGAACTCCTTTGATTGATGTGTGCCGACTTTCGGACACTCTGGATTGTCTACACAGTTGCTTGAGAGGCTGATGGATCTCTCCCTAAAATTTGGTTGACTCACGACACTCGTGGCACACCAATCTCACTTCCCGAACCCTAGGTAGAAACCTTAGGGTACACACCAAAAACCCTGCGCCCAATTTTCTCTCTTTTTTTTTTTTCTCTCAGAAGGTTTTGGACCTTCACCTTGTGCAGAAGCCTTCCTCACACCCCAAAGTTTCTCTCCAAAATTTCTATGCATGTCCCACCTTTTTTCTCTTTTTAAAACAACGTCGAACGTGTCTTATCCGCGTGAGAGGATAAAGACAAGAGGTTACATATTTGAATTGAAATCAAATTTGAATTCAAACAAAAACCAACTTATCCCTATCCTTTTGGGTGTGAGAAGAGAAGGGGCATGGCTCTTTGTGCATGGAAAATATTTCACGAGAAACCTTTTCTCGTGTAAGTAATGTGGCGCACAAAATGGATAAGGATGAAAGGGCAAGTGATAAGTTATCCATTCAAATTCAAACATGCTTTGAATTTGAATGGCTAACTAATTATTTTATCCATCCATATGGCACACAAATGAGGGCGTGGAGAAGGGTTTTGCATGAGAAAAATTTCACAAGAAGTTTCTTCTCGTGAATTCAAATGGGTGCAAGGAAGTTGGGTGTCGCAGGGAATTTAAAACAAGGTGGTTTGATTCAAATTGAGCCAACCTAGTTTAAAATAGGTTAAGCACAATTAGACCAGATTAAACCTAACATAATTAGGCTTAATTAAGCTTCAATAAAATCCTAATCAAATCAGGAATTAACTAAACCTAACCTCTGATCAAATCAGGGACTAAACCACCTTAGCGATTAGGTCAACATTTAACCTAATCGGGTCAATCCAAACTGAATCCAATTCAATTGGACTTGATACAAAAATAATTACTCAATCAAATTGAGTTAATTAGTGATTAAATCACTAATTAAAACTCTCATAAATATTGAGTTCAAATCTAATGGGCAATCAGGCATCAGAGACCATCGATATGAAACCCTGATCAAAGAGTTCAAATTTCAAATTCAAAATTTGAAATTCAAAATTTTGACCCCGTACCCAAAATGTGTGGAACTCATGATTAGAGAATCCTAATTCTCAATCATAGAGTTCCAGATAGATAAGACTCATAATCAGCCATCAGATCAGAAAGGAACCTCTAATGTGTGTGACCCCGCAGGTTCGAACCTAAGCCGGTAGCACAGGAACCAATTCCTGTACTAATCGAAGTGACCATCTAGCAATGGTACCCGATGATCGGATAGGTCGAATAATTGCAATCGCAACATTCAGAACCTACGTGAATATGGTTACCGTATAATTCATCCCTTTTGACCCCTGTGTTTAAGATGACTCAGGGTTAAACTGTCAACCCTGATGATATCATCCGAATCGTGCTCAACTCAATTAGTCCTGTGACTCCTCACTAAGACTACCCTGGCCAAGATTTTGCTAAATTAAAACATGACTGTACACAGCTCCTAAACTGGAGTGGTCAATCCCATCTTGACACACGCACCGACAAGTCAAGTACTTGACTACACCCAGCAACCTTCCGTCACTGAATTAGAAATTCAGGTAGTCCAGTGCCTAAGTGCAGTGAGTTGCTTGCAAGTCACCGTGGCGGTCTTAGGTCGGAGGACATTTATACCCATATCCCATCGGAGCAAATCTTGACAGCAGAAATAGCTCCGGAGTTGGTCACGTTCAGTGCAGATGTACCATTACATCTCACCTGTATGCCATACCAGTGTCTCCACACTCTTTGGTTATGAGGACAACCAACCCATATGGCACACAACGACCTATGCTCGATAAACATTGTCATCCTTGGTAACAACGTATCATTTGGTCGCGAACATGTTTAAGGACTAAGCGACAAATCCTCCTTTGTCGAGTCTAAATAGTCCTAAGGACTTCACCACAACACAGGAGTTCATTAGAAGATGAAACATTTGTGATGAAAAAAATACCAAAATAACTTTTATTTATTTATAATTCATGTACTAATACAAAAAAGAGCACAACCGTCAACAGGCTGACGATTGGCTTTGGGACACTATTCCCAAACAGG
>NC_026003.2:55865191-55920346 GCF_000442705.2 Elaeis guineensis
ATTGCTGGAGTGCCCTAGGATTTGATTGTTTCATATGTTGGAGCCAAAAATTAAATCTTAAGTTATATGACATCTGAAGAGTATTTTCTTGATGTCATTTTGGTGGTAAGATCAAAAGCAACTGGGCTTTGATGTGATCGTGACATAAATTTTAAGATGACAGTATTCTTGAGAAGATAAGGCTGCGACTGCGCATCAGTTGGGAAGGACCTTAGCCAACTTTCGTGTTGATCACTTGTGAAGAACATCAATGTGCTACTTTTTTATTTTGATTAAAGTATAATATTCTATCTCTTTGCATGTTTGAATTTGTTTTGATCATGTTCGACAAGGTGATTTTAGGATTTTGGGTTCGGCTCGATAGTTTTATTTGATAAAGCTATTGATTGGAGTATTTTAAAAATTTTAAAAATTATTTTTCACTGCATGGCCAAAACCCAATAGTTTTATCGACAGACTTGCTCGAAATCTTGTTAAGAATATAGCAAGTAGTTTCAAAAGTGTATCCCCAAAAGAAAATAGGCAAATTTATAAACCCCATCATGGACTAAACTATGTCTAACAAGGTTCGATTTCTCCTTTCAGATATCCCCTTATATTGTGGTGTTCCAGGAAAGATCTACTATGACAAATCCCATTCTTTTTTAGATATGTCAGAAAATCACTGGTGAGATATTCACCTCTTCGATCTAACTGAAGAGTTTTAATACTCTTTTCAGTCTATTTTTCTACTTCACTATGAAATCATTTGAACATTTCAAATGATTCTGATTTATGCTTCATAAGATAGATGTACCCATATCTTGATAGATCATCTGTAAATGTAATGAAGTAATAATATCCTTCTCTAGTGCCTATGTTCATGAGTCCACACATATCACTGTATATTAGACCTAGAACATCATTAGCTCGTTCATCTTTTTTTTTTTAAAAGGTGACTTGATCATTTTATCAAGTAGATAGGATTCACAGATTGGTAATGATTCACAATCGTTAATTTTAAGGACACCCTCCTTGATTAACCCATCTGTCCTGTTCTTGTTCACATGACCTAGCCTACAATACCAAAGGTAGGAATCACTGACATTATCTATCCTAGGATATTTGTTTGATGTGTACATTATACCAACAGACTGTGATAATATATATATGCCATATCTTAATTGTCCATGCATTATTGTAGTATCATTCACAATGATATCACAAAAATCATCTTTTATTAGAAACTTAAAACCAAGTTTGGCCAATAGGCCTACAGAGATGACATTCATCAAAAAAAAAAAATAATGACACTCACCTAACATGACACTATTAGACTCGAAAATAAGCTGCATAGCTCCTAAAGCTAGAATTAGAATAAGGCTTCCATCTTCAACATTCAGGAACCGCTCATCTTCGCTAAATTTTTTACTAACCTACAGTCTCTACAATGAATTACAAATATTAATCAAACTTTCGATATCCGATATTCAGATAGTAGTATCACAAATAGAGAAATTTTAAAGAGTTATCATATAAGTACCTTGCGAAGTAACTGATTGCTTGTTTTTCTTATTTTTCAGCTTGTTTGGGTCAAGGGAAGCTATATATGTCGGACAATTCTTTTTTCAATGATCTAAATTCTTACAAAAAGAAGCATCTGCCTGGCTCAGATCGACTTTCCACATTTTACTCTGCTTAGGCTTGGGATCGACGGCATAATTTTTTTGCACCTTCTTCTTCTTTTCTCTTTTAGAGGAATGATGACCTGTAGATGAACCTTCCACTACGTGCACTGGCTCCTTCTAGAGTTGATGGTCTTTCTCAAATGCCTGCAGCAATCCTAGTAAACCATGGTAGTTCACTGCAGGCTTGATCATTCTATACAGACTCAAGAAGGATAAGTAGGATTTCGGTAGTGAGTTTGAGATAGCATTCTTATCCAACTATTCATATAATGAAAAGCCAAGTTTGCTTAAGCGTTCAATCTGCTTGATCATGTATGATACATAATCAATGACCGATGCCTCCTCTCGCATACAGACATTGAACAAGTTGGAATTTGTATTTAGGGGTAAGCATGTATGTTTTAAAATTTTATTTTTTAAATACCATAGCAGAATAGTAAATTAAAATATTTTTAATCTATATCATGCATGCATAAAAGTATAAACTATAAGGATCTACTTCATATGCTGAAATTGTATATATACTAAAATTTAACATGTGATCGAATCACATACCTGTTTCGTAATCTCTTTCTCTAAATCTGGATCCAAAAGAGAAGAGGCTCTCTCTTAGCCATGCAAGTGTCCAGCCTCTATAGATATTCACTTAGGATCAGCTTGGAACAGCCCTCTTATGATTGGATTTTCTTCTCTAAAAAAATTCAGCTTATGAATCTGAACGAAGCCTGGATCACGATCAACTCTTTGATCTTTTTTCTTGATCTTCTTCTTCTCTTCTTCTCTTTCTTTTTTCTTTTTGATTTATGCTGCTACCAGGAAGATGTTGGGAATAGTGTCCCAAAGCCAATCGTCAGCCTGTTGACGGTTGTACGGTTGTGCTCTTTTTGTATTAGTATATAAATCATAAATAAATAAAAGTTATTTTGATATTTTTCATCACAAATTATCATCTTCTAATGAACTCCTGTGTTGTGGTGAAGTCCTTAGGACTATTTAGACTCAACAAAGGAGGATTTGTCGTTTAGTCCTTAAACCTGTTCGCGACCAAATGATACGTTGTTACCAAGGACAATAATGTTTATCGAGCATAGGTCATTGTGTGCCATATAGATTGGTTGTCCTCTTAACCAAAGAGTGTAGAGACACTGGTATGGCATACAGGTGAGATATAAGGGTACATCTGCACTGAACGTGACCGACTCCGGAGCTTTCTCTGCTGTCAAGATTTGCTCCGATGGGATATGGGTATAAATGTCCCTCTGACCTGAGACCGTCACGGTGACTTGCAAACAACTCACTACACTTAGGCACTGGACTCCTGAATTTCTAATTCAGTGACGGAAGGCTGCTGGGTGTAGTCAAATACTTGACTTGTCGGTGCGTGTGTCAAGATGGGATTGACCACTCCAGTTCAGGAGCTGTGTACAGTCGTATTTCAATTTAGCAAAATTTTGGCCAGGGTAGTTTAGTGAGGAGTCACAGGACTGTTTGAGTTGAGTACGATTCGGATGATCTACTCAGGGTTGACAGTTTAACCCTGAGTCATCCTAAACACAGGGGTCAAAAGAGATGAATTATACAGTAACCATATTCACGTAAGTTTTGAGTATTACGATTGTGACTATTCAACCTATCTGGATATCGGGTACCATTACTAGATGGTCACTTCGATTAGTACAAAAATTAGTTTCTGTGCTACCGGCTTAGATTCGAACCTGCGGGGTCACACACATTAGAGATTCCTATCTGATCTGATGGCTGATGAAGAGTCTTAATGTTCATATACTATGAGTCTTACATGTTGAGACTCTGTGATCGAGAATCAAGATTCTCTGATCATGAGTCCCACACATTTTGGGTACCAGGGTCAAGAATCCCACTGGTTTGGGATTTTTCGATCAGAATTTCATATCGATGAATTCAGATACCCGATTGCCCATTGAATTTGGACTCAATATTTATGAAATATTTAATTTGTGATTTGATTACTAATTAACTCAATTTGATTGAGTAATTATTTTTGGATCAAGTCCAATTGAATTGGATTCAGCTGGGTTTGACCCGATTAGGTTAAGAGTTGACCTAATCGTCGAGATGGTTTGGTCCCTGATTTGATCAGGGGTTGGGCTTAGTCAATTTTTGATTTGATTAGGATTTTATTGAGTCTAATTAAACCTAATTAAGTTAGATTTAATTTATTCCAATTGTGCTTAACCTATTTTGATTAGGTTGGTTCAATTAAGATTAAACCACCATTGAATTTGAATCCCTGGCCACTTCATATCTCTGCGCCCATTTGAATTCACGAGAAGAAA
The DNA here is from genome assembly GCF_000442705.2 of Elaeis guineensis. Classification (NCBI taxonomy): domain Eukaryota; kingdom Viridiplantae; phylum Streptophyta; class Magnoliopsida; order Arecales; family Arecaceae; genus Elaeis; species Elaeis guineensis. Next base: position 55,869,174 of record NC_026003.2, read on the forward strand.
CTTCTCATGAATTTTCTCTCACGCAAAGCCCTTCCCACACCCCACATTTGTGCACCACATAGGTGTATAAGGATGGTTGGTTGGCCATTCAAATTCAAAATAAAGTTTGAATTTAAATGAGCAACCAATCCATGCGCCATGTCCTTATACTCTTTAGCACCCCATATCTTACACGAGAAAGAGTTTCTCATGAAACCTTTCCATGCACAAAGCAGCCACGCACCTTCTCTTCTCATGCCTAAGTGGATAGGGATGAGTTGGTTTGTATTTGAATTCAAATTTGATTTGAATTTAAATGTGCAACCACTTATCTTTATCCTCTCACGCGGATAAGACACGTTTTGAACTATTTTAAAAGAGATAGGGAGGTGGGGCATGCGTAGAAATTTTTTGAGAGAGAAAGTGGGGTATGAGGAACTCTTGTGTGTGAGTAGGAAGTCTAAAACTTTCAAGAGAAAAAGAAAGAAAAGAAAGAAAATTGGGCACAGGGTTTTCAGTGTGATCCCTAGGGTTTCAGCCTGGGGTTCAGGAAGTGAGAAGGTGAGCTATGAGTATCGTGAGCCCACCAAATTTTAGGAAGAGATTCATCAACCTATCAAGCACACTTGCTGATGATATGGAGCATCTGAAGAGTCGATAAATATCGATCAAAGGAGTTCGATCAGCATCGGCCGTCGAAAGAGCTCTACAACGAGCTAGCACTCGTGAGGAGCTGATCAGATCGGGAGCTTCGTGTGGATGATCCGCAAAAGCCAGACATGCTGTGTGACTATGTTACGATGATTAGATCCTTCCGACAGTAATCAAATTACGGAGATTGAGTACCTGCATAAAGGTATTGTGTTCTGAACACAGAACACTGAATTGTTTACTGTTCGAATTTGAATTTCAAATTTAAATGCATGCATGCTATATATCATATTTAAATCCTAGTATAGGATAAATATATATTAATTAATTAGATTAATTAATTATTTTCACTATAAAATAGTGATTTTGAAAAGTTTTAAAATTACCATTTTACCCCTGCACTCAAATTTTGCTTCAAAATAGTATCAGAGCGGGTTCTAAGATATGATATATGAATTTGCATGCGTAGATTAAGTTATAATTTAAAAGTTTAAATTTGAAATTTAAAATTTAAAATTTAAAATTTGAATTTTGAAAGTTGTTCAAAATTCAAAATTCAAACATTTGAATTCAAAATTTAAAATTTGAATTTTGAAATTCAAAATTTAAAATTTAAAATTTTGTAATTTAAATTTTGAAATTTTAAATTTGGTTGAAATTTTAAATTTAAATTCAAAATTTAAAATTAAAATTTGAAATTCAAAAATTTGAAATTTAAAATTTGAAATTTATTTGAAATTTGAAATTCAAAATTTAAAATTTAAAATTTAAAATTTTGAATTTTGAAATTGGTATATTTAGATATACTTGATCCAAGTAGCAAGTAATCTAATTGGGTTGGTTGCCATGGCCGTCAGATCATAAGAGAAAAATAGGGTTTAAAGGCCCTCTCCTCCTATTCGATGGGGTCTCCTATGGCGGTAGGGGTGCTGCTGCAATTATATCCCATGCAGATGAAGCAGCGAAAGGACTTAATTGTAAAGGTTCAATTATAAAATTTATCATCAATGTGTTAGATTAGATCTAAAAGAGTATTCATGATTTATTTTGATTGAGTTATTTTCTGTTATGTAATTAGCAATAAAATTGCTATCTATGAAATGTGCTGATCTATTTGTTAAATGAGTCAACATATTTGGTGAACAAAAAATAAAACCTTTCAAATTTAAAAATTATTTTTGAAATGCCAAACCCTAATCCATCAGTCCAAATACTTAATTAAAAGAATTAAGTGTTGTCAAGTTGGTCTAGAATTGTGAATTAAGACGTAAGATAATTGCATAAACTTGTGGGTCAATGGATTAGATGGATTAGGTCCATAATTGGGTTAGACCTAAGGTTAGCTTAAAGAAATAGACTAGATTAGAGTAATTGGTCAAATCTAATCAAAAGTTGAATTAGATTAGGTCAAGGATACTCTAGACTCAACTCCAATAGTTGTAGTTGAATGGGTCCATGTCTTTAACTAGACCAAGATGGACTTAATTCATGGCTACGTGGTGGAACCCTATTTACTAAGTTGATCAAATTAAAACTAATGAACCGGTTGGTGTCTAAGGTAAGTTCGGTAGTTTGACCAGTGGTTCTTAAGTGAGAGCTACTCGCATTGATTCGATCTCTGACGAGTTAATGGTATATCCCCACCACTGATCTCACTTATCTGGCCAACCCAATGAGTTAGAATTTGATTAGATCACTTGGTGATTAGGGCTCACCCATGTCATTAGGTAAATCAGTGTGACTGATTTAGATGCTCCTAATGCCGGCTTTAATTAAATCCTTTTTAATCTGACTTGGTGAAGTCAGTGGGAGGATTGAAATTGGCTAGTTAATTTCTTCTCTTCCTTCACTTAATAAAATTCTCAAAATTATTAGGTCCCTAAAATGATTAAGTTATAGTGATAACTAAGTCATAGCCTCCCATTAAGTGAGTGATAATGAGTCTATTAGTTTAATAATCATTGGAGGCCCAAAGGTCTGGTGCTTATTGACTAATGGAATTATCATTCATAGTATAATAATTTGGTTTGAGTCTTTCTGATGGTGGTCAGGTTGGCCGGTCAAAGTTGGGCCTGATCATTTATTGGTCCGATTCACCAAATCAAGTCATGTTAATGGTTGGACCTAACCAGATCTTTTCAGTGGAGGCCAAAGCCTACTGATTAGGTTCTGGGGCAAAATTAATTACTAGAAGTTGTTTAGAGAAACAACTGGTTATGAACCTACCCATAGATGCACATGGGTTGACCAACCAATGTTGGACTCGTGTGTAGTCTGTGTGGATTCTAGTACCCACTAAGAAATTAAAGTAATTCCTCGAATTGGAGGTTGAGGCTACCAGTTCGTAAAAATATTGAGAGAAACTTTAGACTAAAGTCCAAGTCTTTAGTATTAATAATTTATGTACTAATAGAGGTCTGGTTTTTCTTTATGCAGCTATGACCACTACCCTGTCGCTCCGGTCATTATTAGATAATGACAAGCTCATGGGACCTAATTTCGATTGCTGGTATCGAAAATAAAAATCATCCTTGAGCATTAGCGGATCCTTTATGTTGTAACGGATCCGACACCCAAGAAGCCAGCCCCGAACGCTAGAGGGATGGTCCGAGACACTTACCAGAGTGGCTCAACGACCGAACCACCGTTCGATGCATAATGCTGGCGGCAATAAATGATGAGTTCAGCCGCAGGTTTGAGAATGCCCAGCCACAAGAGATGCTTCAAATGTTGAGCGACTCCTTTGGCATGCCTCATGATGTTGAAAGGTACAAAACTAGTTGTGCCATTTTCAATGCTCGAATGAGGGATGGGGCCTCAGTCACTGATTATGTACTGTACATGATCGAAATGATTGAGTGCCTAAGTAAACTGGGCTTTTTCCTGCACGAGCAGCTCGGTAAGGATGCTATCCTTAATTCTTTGCTCGAGTTCTTCTTCCCCTTCCTTACTCATTTTTGAATGACAAAGCCTGCAGTAAACTACTACGGCTTGTTGAGGTTACTGCAAAACTTTGAGAAGGACCACCAGCTCCATAAGGAGTCAGTGAATGTTGTGGGAGGGTCTTATTCTGGTCATCGACCCTTTAAGAAAGGAAAGAAGAACAAGAAGAAGAAGAATAAGAAGGTGCAGCCGCATGCTGGGATGTCTGCACATGGTCAGACCAAGAAGCGTGAGTCCGAGAAGCACAAGCCCGACCAGAGCTTGGCAGAGTGCTTTTTTTGCAAGAAACAGGGCCACTGGAAGAGGAACTATCCTCTATACATTGCCTCCCTGGACCCAAACAGGCCGAAGAAGAAGCAAGGTAATTATATGATAACACCTTGCAACTTTTCCATTTGTGATACTACTGCCTGGGTATTGGATACCGGAAGTCCTTATCATATTTGCAATTCGATGCAGGGTCTGCAGATCAGTAGGAGATTTGATGATGGCGAGAGGTTCCTGAATGTTGGAGATGGAAGAAAAGTTCTAGTTCTAGCTTTAGGAATCATGAACCTTGTAATCAATTCTCATAATGTAATTCTGAGTGAATATCACTATTGTCCAAACTTTTTATTAAATATTATTTTTGTAGGCCTTTTGGCCATGTACGGTTATCAATTTTTAATTAAAGAAAACATTTGCAATATCATTTTGAATGGTGTTACAATGTTTGTTGGACAACTAGATAATAGAATTTACTTACTGTCATAGCCTGTTAATGTGGTTCAAACCTCCGGTAAACATCCTAGAATAGATAATGTGTCAGATATCTATCTTTGGCACTATAGGCTAGGTCATATCAATAAGAACAGGATAAATAGGTTGGCTCAAGAAGGAATTCTTGAAGTTGGTGATTGTGATCACTTCCAACCTGTGAGTCCTGTCTTCTTGGGAAGATGACCAAGTCACCTTTTACTGGAAAAGGTGAGCAAGCCAGTGAACTCTTGGGTCTGGTACATTCTGATGTATGTGGACCCATGAGCTCAAGTGCAAGAGGTGGATATTTCTACTTCATAACCTTCACAGACGACCTATCGAGGTATGGGTATGTCTATTTAATGAAGCATAAGTCGGAGTCGTTTGAAATGTTCAAACTATTCTGAAATGAGGTAGAAAAATAAACTGAGAAGTGTATTAAAACTCTTCGATCTGATCGAGGAGGTGAATACCTTTTCAATGAGTTTTTGACATATTTAGGGAAGAATGGGATTCTTTCTCAGTGGACTTCTCTTGAAACACCACAGCATAATAGTGTGTCAAAAAGGAGGAATCCGACCTTGCTAGACATGGTCTGATCCATGATGGGGTTTGCTAGTCTGTCGATCTCCTTCTGGGGATATGCGCTTGAATCGGCTTGTTACCTTCTAAATAGGGTTCCGAGTAAGTCTGTAACCAAAATGCCATATGAGTTATGGATAGGACGTAAGCCAGTACTCTCACACTTTAGGGTTTGGGGGTGTCCGGCTTATGTTAAACATTTAATTACGGACAAGCTTGGACCTAGGTCTGACAAGTGTAATTTCATAGGATACCCAAAAGAGACCAAAGGGTATTATTTCTACCTAACTAATGAGCAAAAGTTGTTTGTCAGCCTTAAGGCAATCCTTTTAGAAAAGGAGTTCCTTAGTGAAGGGACTGTTGCCTCTAAGATCAAACTTGAGGAAGTTCGGTAGGTGAAAAAACTGACACAAGTAGCTGAACCTGAACCGGATTTGATTAGATCAAATCCGAAGCCCATTGTTCCTGCACCCTTAAGGCGATCTGGTAGAGTACCACGTCAATCAGACAGATACTATGGTTTCTTGGTCCGGGATGGAGATCCTATCGAACTTGATGAAAATGATGAGGATCCGATCACCTACATGGATGCAATGCAGAGACCTGACTCTGAGAAATGGCTAGAGGCCATGAAATCCAAAATGGAGTCCATGAAGGTTAATGATGTGTGGACATTGGTTGACCCACTCGAAGGAGTAAAACCCATAGGATGTAAGTGGGTCTTCAAGAGGAAGAGAGGCACAGACGGAAAGGTGGAAACCTATAAAGCCCATCTGGTTGCCAAGGGATATCATCAACATTATGGTATAGACTATGATGAGATATTTTCTCCTGTGGCAATGCTCAAATCCATTCGGATTATGCTTGCGATAGCTGCCCATCTGGACTATAAAATTTGGCAGATGGATGTGAAGACAGCTTTCCTAAATGGAGAGCTGGATGAAGAGGTGTATATGATACAACCTGAATGATTTACATCCACAGATGAGTCTAAGGTGTGCAGGCTACAGAGATCCATTTATGGACTTAAGCAGGCATCCCGGAGTTGGAACATACATTTTGATAGGACGATCAAGACGTATGGCTTCATTAAGAATGGAGAAGAGCCCTGCATTTATAAGTGGGCTAATGGTTCATAGTAGTATCTCTTGTATTGTATATGGATGATATTCTCTTAATCGAAAATGATATCCCTGCATTATAGGGAATAAAGATTTGGCTGTCGTCATAATTCTCCATGAAGGATCTGAGAGAAGCTTCCTACATCTAGGATGAGGATCTATAGGGATAGATCTAAAAGGTTGCTTGGCTTATCCCAGTCCACGTACATTGATACTATGCTGAAGAGGTTCAGCATGGAGAATTCCAAGAAAGGCTATCTACCGATAGGCCATGGAATTTCTCTCTCGAAGAGGGATTGTCCGAAACATCTCAAGAGAGAGAGTGTATGGGTAGAATTTCATATGCTTCAGCAGTGAGATCTATCATATACGTCATGACATGTACACGACCAGATGTGGCATACTCACTAGGGGTGGTGAGTAGATACCAATCTGATCCAGGGTAGAATCACTGGAAGATTGTTAAAACCATCCTGAAGTATTTAAGAAATACTAAGAACCAGTGGCTTGTTTATGATGAATCGGACTTGAGACTTATAGGGTTTACAGACTCTAGTTTTTAGTCTGATCACGATGACAGCAAGAGTGTGTCGGGATTTATTTTTACCCTTAATTATGGGGCTGTTTGCTGGAAATGTTCCAAGCAGCACACAGTGGCTGATTCAGTTTGCGAGGTGGAGTATGTTGCTGCATCAGATGCTGCCAAAGAAGCAGTGTGGCTGAAAAAATTCATCACCGAGCTCTGAGTGGCACCCTCTCTTGTTAGTCCAGTTCTGCTCTACTGTGATAGCTCTGGAGCCATTGCTCAGGCGAAGGAACTGAAGGCACACCACGGATGAAGCATATTCTGCACTATTGCTCCTTAGATTGATTTTGATGATTACAAAGCAGTTGAAGGGGTACCAATAATTTTCACTTGAAAAAGACTTATTGCTCTTCAAGGGCAAAATTATAATTTTATCAAAACCCTGATTTGATAGTATCAAATGATAGAACAAAAGATTTGTGATCCAATGGTAAAAATTTTATTGATTTTGGACTTGTATTTTGAAAGATATGCATGATTGAAAATCATGAGTTGACTCATGAGTCGACTCATAGCACATGAGATGACGGCATGCTGATTTTCCTGACCGGCACTGTCTTGGCACTCCCTGTGAGTCGACTCAATGAGTCGACCCCCAAGGCATGAGTCGACTCATGAGTCGACCTCTGCGGGTCTTTTTGCCAGTTTAACAGAACCATGGATCCCGTTTCCTTCTGTGTCATTTTTCCACAGAGGTCGACCCATGAGTCGACCCCCAGGCATGAGTCGACTCATAGTCGACCCCTGTGACAGAATTCTTCCGTAATGGCTAGTTTTTAACCCATTTTAAATACTTTTAATGCTCATTTAATGCAGTCTAACGGCTCTATTTCAGCCTAGAATGTTTTTCACTATTTTTTGAAGCTATAAAAGGGATAAAAAGGTGGAAATCAACAACAAGAATCAAGTAGAGAGATTTTGAAAAAGGGATTTCAAGCCAACTTTTCAGCCCTAAGCAAGAGCTCATTCAAAGCTTTCAAGAAGCCTTCAATCCAAGCTCACCAACTCCTCAAGTGCACAATCAAGTCTCCATCCACCTTAAGGAAATCCAAAAAGGGTCTTCTTCTCTTAAGTAAAGTGTATTTAAAGTTATATTCGCTCATTGAAGGAGCTTTCTTTGTGCTTAATTATACTATAAATTGTTATACTCAGTTTGAGTGATTGATTTTGTTTTGGAGGGATTTCAAAATAAGGGAAGGTTGATCCGAACCTTGAATCGAAGTGTATAGGGTTGGCTTGTACCCGAAAAATAAGTGGTCTAGCTTGGGATAGCTAGAGTCAGAGTTTTCGATGTTTGTATTCAGATTGGATACAAGATTAGTGGATTGGAATTTCCAAGTAGGAGCTTGGGGAGTGGATGTAGGTGCAAGGTTGGCACCGAACCACTATAAATCTTTTTGTTTGGTGTGTGTCTAATTGCTCTTCTTTATCTCTTCATTATTTTCTTGCATTCTTGCTCTTGCTATTAGCCTTGAATTAATTCTACTCACTCTATCTATTTAGCTTTATCAAATATTTCTCATAAGTTATTAGTTAAGCAAAAAAATTTTTAGAAACCCAATTCACCCCCCCTCTTGGGTTGCATAGCTGGGCAACAAGTGGTATCAGAGCCCGGTGCTCTAGCCCTTCTTTGATCTAAACAATCAAAGAGCAAAAGATCTATGGCAACTCATGTAGGCACTTCTCTAGCCGAGGGGCAATCAACCAACCGACCTCCACTTTTCAATGGGTCTAATTACACCTATTGAAAAGCTCGGATGAAAATATTATTCAAGCACTCAACTATGATATGTGGAGTATCATAGTAAACGGTCCTCACACACCCACTAAAATTATAGATGGTGAGGAATCAACCAAATCCGAGAAAGAATGGGATGAGGTTGATAAGAAGATGGCACAATTAAATGCTAAAGCAATGAATGTTCTTTATTGTGCTCTTGATGCAAACGAATTTAATCGCATTTCTACTTGCTCATCTGCTAAAGAAATATGGGATAGGTTAGAAGTAACCCATGAGGGAACCAATCAAGTAAAGGAGTCTAAAATCAACATGCTTGTGCATAAATATGAATTATTTAAAATGGAGCATGATGAGTCCATAACCAGAATGTTTACTCGCTTTACTGATATTATTAATGGTTTAAAGAGTCTTGGTAAGTCTTATACTAACAGTGAGCTTGTAAGAAAGATTCTCAGGTCCCTACCAAGAACTTGGGAAGCCAAAGTAACTGCCATCCAAGAAGCTAAGGACTTGAACATTCTACCCTTGGAAGAGCTTCTTGGATCATTGATGACTCATGAGCTGAGCATGAAGTAACATCAAGAGGAAGAAGTCAAAAAGAAAAGAACCATTGCCCTCAAATCCACAGCTCCATCAGATGAAGAAACTGATGACACTGAAGATGAAGAACAGGATGAAGAGATGGCACTCATTACCCGAAGATTCAAGAAATTTTTGAGAAAAAGAAAACAGGGGATGAGGAAGAGGCCATTCACAAAAGGGGAACAGAGCAAAGAAAAGGAGAAAGACCAACCCCTTATCTGCTACGAATGCAAGAAGCTGGGACACTTCAAATCCGAATGCCCACAACTGAAGAAAGGTCCCATGAAGTACAAGAAGAAGGCCATGATGGCCACTTGGAGTGTGAGTGATGACTCAAGCTCCGATGAGAAAAACTCAACCGAACAAGCCAACCTGTGCCTTATGGCACACGAAAATGAGGTAATTTCTTAAACTCCTAGTGACTATACCTTTGAAGAATTACATGAAGCTTTCTATGATTTAGTTGATGAATTAAAGAAACTAGGAATGAAGAACAAAGAGCTAAAATTGAAAAATCAATCTTTATTGAAACAAACTGAAAATATTTCAATTGAGAAATCCACCCTGCTTCAAGAAAATCAAAGCTTAAAGGATGAAATTGTCAAGCTAAAACCAATAGTAGAAAAGTTCACCTTGAGTTCAAATAAACTCAATATGATTATTGAAAATCAAAAAGCCGTGTATGATAAGGCTGGACTTGGCTATAACCCCTTGAAGAAACAAAAATATCAGAAAAATATTTATGTAAACTCTTTATGTAACAAGTCTTCTAATATTACTTGCTTCAAATGTGGTAGAGTAGGACATAAATCATACACTTGCTTCTCTAACAAGTCTGCAAACTCAACTATAAAGAAAATATGGGTTCCAAAAGGAACCATTATGACTAACCAAAAAGGACCCAAGAAAGCTTGGGTACCTAAAACAAAAACTTGACTTTTGCTTGCAGGTGTGTCTAGCATCCCAAGGAGGAAACAGAAAATGGTATCTTGACAGTGGATGCTCAAGACACATGACTGGTGATGAATCCCAATTCATCACTCTTGATGCTAAGGATGGAGGGATGGTCATCTTTGGAGACAATGGCAAAGGAAAGATCATCGATATAGGTATCATTGGTATCACTCCCTCCAAATACATTGAAAATATTTTGTTAGTTGATGGTTTAAAGCATAATTTACTAAGCATTAGTCAATTTTGTGATAAAGGATATAAAGTTATTTTTGAATCGTCTGTTTGCATTGTAACTAGTCCTATTAATGATGGCATTAAATTTATTGGACATAGACATGGTAATGTTTATATGATAGATTTAAATGATTTAGCCAAAATAAACATGCAATACCTAGTATCCTTGAATGCTAAAGTTAATGAGACTAGTTGGCTTTGGCATCGCAGACTTACATACATTAGCATGCATTCTCTTTCAAAATTAATTAAGAAAGAATTAGTTTTTGATTTACCAAAATTGAATTTTGAAAAGGATAGAATTTGTGATGCATGTCAACTAGGTAAACAAACAAGAGTTTCATTTAAATCCAAAAATATTGTTTCAACCTCTAGACCTTTAGAGCTTTTGCATATGGACTTATTTGGTACTAAACCACTAGTCTAGGAGGAAAACGATATGGTTTTGTAATTATAGATGATTACTCTCATTTTACTTGAGTTTTCTTTTTAGCACACAAAGATGAAACTTTTCATGTTTTCACTAAATTTTACCGAAAAGTCACTAATGAGAAAGGATTTTCAATTCAAAATATTCGAAGCGATCATGGAACTGAATTTGAAAATCAAGACTTTGAAAACTTTTGTGATGAAAAGGGAATTGGCCATAACTTCTCTGCTCCTAGGACACCCCAACAAAATGGGGTAGTAGAAAGGAAAAACAGAACCTTAGAAGAAATGGCCCGTACCATGCTTTGTGAAAGCAACCTTCCAAGATATTTTTGGGCGGAAGCTATCAACACAGCATGTTACATTTTAAATCATGCTTTGATTAGACAAATTTTAAAGAAAACCCCCTATGAGCTTGGGAAAGAAAGAAAACCTAATATTGCTTATTTTCATATTTTTGGTTGCCGATGTTTTGTGTTAAATAATGGCAAAGAAAGACTTGAAAAATTTGATGCAAAATCAGATGAAGCAATCTTTCTTAGATACTCCTCCACTAGTAAAGCTTTTAGAATTTTTAATAAAAGAACTTTAGTAGTAGAGGAGTCCATACATGTTGTCTTTGATGAATCTAACGATCTTCCTTCAAGGAAGAATGAAGGTGTTGATGATGCAGATCCTCTTATAGAAGGAATGAAGGAGATCACTCTTCAAGATTCAACAATCCAAGAGGATAAGGAACATGAAGACAAACAGGATGAGGGAAGTGAAGAACATCAAGAACAACCTCAAGGTACAAATGACCTACCCAAAGAATGGAGGTATGTTCACAATCACCCTAAGGAGCTAATTATTGGTGATCCTATGCATGGGGTAAAAACTCATTCTTCACTTAGAGATGTATTTAATCATTGTACTTTTGTATCTCATCTTGAACCAAAAACTATTGAAGAAGCTGAAAATGACTATAACTGGATTAATGCAATGCAAGAGGAACTTAATCAATTTGAAAGAAATAATGTTTGGACTTTAGTATCAAGACCTAAAAATTATTCAATAATTGGCACAAAATGGGTCTTTAGGAACAAATTAGATGAACATAGAAATGTAATAAGAAATAAAGCAAGATTGGTTGCTAAAGGTTATAATAAAGAAGAAGGAATTGATTTTGATAAGACCTTTGCACCTGTTGCTAGATTAGAGGCCATTAGACTTCTACTTGCATATGCTTGCTTTATGAATTTAAATTATTTCAAATGGATGTCAAAAGTGCATTTTTGAATGGTTATATTGCTGAAGAAGTCTATGTAGAACAACCCCCAGGATTTGAAAACCATGCTTTTTCTAATCATGTTTTTAAATTAAATAAAGTACTATATGGATTAAAACAAGCACCTAGGGCTTGGTATGATAGGCTAAGCAAATTCTTACTAAATAATGGTTTTTCAAGAGGTAATGTAGACACAACCCTCTTTATTAAAAGAAACCAAAATGATATGTTAATTATACAAATTTATGTTGATGACATAATTTTTGGGTCTACTAATGAATCTCTTTGTCAAGACTTTGCTAAGCTCATGCAGGGGGAGTTCGAGATGAGCATGATGGGAGAACTTACTTTCTTCCTCGGTCTCCAAATCAAACAAACAAAGGAAGGAATCTCCATCACCCAAAGCAAGTACACTAAGGAATTACTTAAAAGATTTGGAATGGAGAACTCCAAACCAATTGGCACACCCATGAGCCCCTCGTGTAAGCTTGACAAGGATGAAGAAGGTAAATGTGTAGACTTAAAATACTATAGAGGTATGATTGGCTCTCTATTATATTTAACTGCAAGTAGGCCTGATATCATATTTAGTGTTTGTTTGTATGCTAGATTTCAATCTAATCTTAAAGAATCTCACTTGAATGATGTTAAAAGAATCCTTAGATATTTGAATGGTACTCAAACTTTAGGGTTATGGTACTCTAAGGACTCACTAATTGATTTATTAGGATATTCAGATGCTGATTTTGCTGGATGTAGATTAGATAGAAAAAGCACTAGTGGAACTTGCCAATTTCTTGGAGTTAACCTAATCTCCTGGTTTAGCAAGAAACAAAATTCGGTAGCACTGTCTACGGCTGAGACCGAATACATTGCAGTCGGAAGTTATTGTGCTCAAATCTTGTGGATTAAGCAACAACTCGAAGACTTTGGTATCAAACTTAATGAAACACCCATAAGATGTGACAACACTAGTGCCATAAATCTAACTAAAAATCTAATTCAACATTCAAGGACTAAACATATTGAAATAAGACATCATTTTATAAGAGAACATATTCGAAATAAAAATATAATTCTTGAATATGTTTGCACTGAAAATCAATTAGCTGATATCTTTACAAAGGCCCTTAGTGAGGATAGATTCTGTGAAATTAGGAGAAATCTAAGAATTCTTGATCCTTTTGCCTAAATGTTTCTCCAATTCCAAAAAATCGATGTCAAAATTTTTTTGAGCTCAATTTTTATCATCTCTCTTGGACCTAAAAGCTCAAGATTATCATTCTCACAACTTGTCATTGAGCAAAATTTCTTCTCCCAAAATTTTAAATTTTTTCGGAATTTATTCATATTTTTTCTGAAATTTTGTGATTCATGAGTCGACCCCCTAGGGTCGACCCAATGGCATACTTGAAATTCTTTGCCAACTTCCCATGGGCTCTTTTCTTTTAAACTTAAAGCCCGTTCATAAGCCGACCCCTTCTTCTTCTTCGTCTTCCTCCCTCCAAGACTCGTCATCCTCATCTTCGTTCTCTCCAAAACCAAAGATTTAGCTCAAAGATCATTCTCCCTTCACATCTCCACCTCAAATCACCCCCTGGGAAAGGAGTTCTCGCATCTTTCTCCCTTGATTGAAGCGGTTGGAGCGTGCCCTAGCTTCCATCGTTCTTCTCTAAATCATCTTTCCTCTCCACCAAAATCCCTTTCCACTCTCTAGTAACCCTCCTTCTCCTCACCCATTTGATCTTCCGAGTCTCTCTGCTGGCTTTTGTGGTGAAGAATGGCCCCAAAGATAAAACTGCCTCAAAGAAGGAAATCAGTCCGTGCACTGGAAGAAGGCGTCCGCAGAAAAAGACAAGCTTCTCAGACTTCCTCTGCACCCATTCCAGCTTCAGCGTCTGCACAAGGTCCCTCTCAGTCTCCCCTTAGCTCTAGCAAAATTTCTCTCTCTGACAGAAAGGTAGAAACCGGCAAGAATGTGGATTTTAGATTCTTTGAAAAAGAAGGTTTCTCCTTTGGGACAAAGATCAAAAATCAAGGTTGGAGATTTTACTGTTCTCTCAAGGAAGTTACTTATGTAGACTTGGTTAGAGAGTTTTATCTAAATCTGCACTATGGCAATGGAACAGTAACCTCTACTATTAAGGGAATTGATATATGTCTGGATCCTATTATTTTGGGAGAGATTCTACATTTGCCCTGTGAGGGATATTCTTACATGGAACTCCCAGTGAAGGAAGAGGGGATCAATGTAATTTTAGGAGGAACCTACTCGGGAAGTCTGAATAAATTAGAAGCCAAAATCTTGTCAATTGAAATGAGAATCCTACATCAATTAGTGACAAAGCTTTTCTTCCCAAGGAGTGGTAGGTATGACCTCCTTTCTGGCCGAGATATTTGTATAATATTTCATGTGATCACTCAAACCCCCTTAAACCTCCCTGCTTTAATGATTGAGGCCATGAGAGAGACACTGAACAGATCCAAGGCACATCTGCCTTTTGGTATGGCCCTCACACTGGTTTTCAGGAGGTTTGGAGTCAGTTTTGAGGGGGAGGCATCTGCTAAGCTTTCTCACGTCGACACCATCAACCAACACACTCTGCACCGCATGGGATTCACTAAGATTGATGGTGGTTGGATCAAGGGTACAGAAGAAAGAGCTGAGGAGAGAGCTGAGGACAGAGTTGAGGATAGAGCTGAGGAAGAAGGTCCCTCATCACCTCTCCATGACTTCAGGACAGCATCTCCAGATATCCAGTTTGTTTCAGATCCAGATGCTGGCCCTTCAGAGTCCACCAGGAGGTACACACCAGTTCAGCAGTCAGATAGCAGAGGACCTCCTTCAGAGTTCAGATTGGCCGAGGATCAGATCGAGCAGATTTCTCAGCGTGTGGCTTCCTTGCTTTCTCGTCAGTGGAGCACTTCTGCATTTGCACCGGGATCCACATCATTGGATACATCTGATCAGACCTTGATTCCCCATATCTCCACTGTATTTCAGTTGATCTCAGATCAGTCTATTCGATTCAACAGCTCGAGGATTGCATTTTGAGACTGACTGGGAGAGTTCTTGACTTGCAGGGGCAAGGCTTAGCTTTGGCCCATCCTCAGCCACAGGAGAGCACTATTGAGGTCACAGACCTTACTGCGGAGGCTGGCAGGCTCAGAGGTGCATTGGAGGGTGGTTATGAGTTCTTGAGGAGAGAGATCGAGGCTCTAGTGAGCATACTTCTACTCAGTTCACTGCACTGCTTCAGTCTGTTTCGAGAGCTCTGAACGTTCTTGATTCCATCAGGCTCTCTCTTGCAGTCTAGTCTTTGACCTCTGAACATTCTCAGCCTTCAGGATCTTCTCGCCCACCTACTCGTGCCAGTACCTCCACTCGTAGTAGAGGCAGACGGGGAAGAGGACGAGCTCTTGGTCGTG
This sequence comes from Elaeis guineensis, assembly GCF_000442705.2. Classification (NCBI taxonomy): domain Eukaryota; kingdom Viridiplantae; phylum Streptophyta; class Magnoliopsida; order Arecales; family Arecaceae; genus Elaeis; species Elaeis guineensis. The sequence continues at coordinate 55,884,410 of NC_026003.2, forward strand.
ATCCATCATCTCCCCACCCCATCTCTGATACATCTGATTCTGATCCATAGAGTCATGTGTTCTACTAGATCCTTGTTGTTAGTCATGTCTGTTGTTCTTACTAGGATCTGTCTCTTGGGCCATGTAATGATGTTAACTAGTTGACTTTTATATTATGAAATTTGTATTGAAACAACTATGGATCATCTTTTGATGTTAATCATCTTTTATATATCTACTCTCTGTAATGATATCAATCCTCTTTTGACTATATATCTTCTCTATGGTATTCAATGGCATATTTTGTTTTATGATTGCTGTATTCCAGGGGAGTAAACATTAATGATTAGCACAAGAAGTTTGAAGAAACACTAAAGAGAAAATATATTCAAAAAAGGAGGGGGAGTTAACAATGTTTGATGATGTCAAAAAGGGGGAGAAATTAATGAAAAATATCAAAAGCAAGATTATTAAATGACTTAAAAATACAATGAGTGAATTGCTAAGCAAAAGTATCAAATCAATTGCTAAGCAAAAGTATCAAAAGAAAGATAAATAAAAGACTTAAAAATAAAATGAGTGAATTGGGAGAAATTAAAATATCAAAAACACGATTGCTAACAAAATGAATGAATTGCTAAGCACAAAGCAATTGAGCAACCTTTAAAATTACTTCTTAGACATGCTCTGATATGCTTTAAAATTAGACATGCTCTGATACATCTTAAAATTTGACATGCTTTGACATGCTTTAAAAATTAATTCTTAGGCATCATTGATACACTTAATTGTTAAATTGCTCTGATACTAAAACTAAATAATCAAATGAGAATGAGCAAATTTTCAAGATACAACTTGCTCTGATACTAAAACTAAATAATCAAATGAGAATGAGCGAATTTTCAAGATGCTAAGAAATTTGAAAAACAAGCAAATGAGATATTTTCAAACACGCAATTCTCAAATCATAAGGTAAATTCTGCTTTGCCCTGATAACAAAAATAAATTTTTTACTCTGATACCAAAATCACATAATCAAATGAGCAAATTTTCAAATCATTAAGCAATGGGCAAATTATTTATGCAAATGGGCACATGTATCACATGCCAAAAGAATCAATCTTCTTTTCAAGCAAATGCACTTATAAGTTGGTAGTAAATCTCCTATTTATCTTCAAACTGCCTATAATGCATTTCATTCCTTTGAAATTCATGATCATTGATGCTTATGTTCAAGTGTTTTGTCATCATCAAAAAGGGGGAGATTGTTGCTCCTTAGATTGATTTTGATGATTACAAAGCAGTTGAAGGGGTACCAATGATTTTCACTTGAAAAAGACTTATTGCTCTTCAGGGACAAAATTGTAATTTTATCAAAACCTGATTTGATAGTATCAAATGATAGAACAAAAGATTTGTGATCCAATGATGAAAATTTTATTGATTTTGGACTTATATTTTGAAAGATATGCATGATTGAAAATCATGAGTCGACTCATGAGTCGACTCATAGCACATGAGATGACTGGCATGCTGATTTTCCTGACCGGCACTGTCTTGGCACTCCCTGTGAGTCGACTCAATGAGTCGACCCCCAAGGCATGAGTCGACTCATGAGTCGACCTCTGCGGTCTTTTTGCCAGTTTAACAGAACCATGGATCCTGTTCCCTTCTGTGTCATTTTTCCATAGAGGTCGACCCATGAGTCGACCCCCAAGCATGAGTCAACTCATGAGTCGACCCCTGTGATGGGATTCTTCCGCAACGACTAGTTTTTAACCCATTTTAAATGCTTTTAATGCTCATTTAATACAGTCTAACCCCTCTATTTCAGCCTAGAATATTTTCCACTATTTCTTGAAGCTATAAAAGGGACAAAAAGGTAGAAATCAACAACAAGAATCAAGTAGAGAGATTTTGAAAAAGGGATTTCAAGCCAACTTTTCAGCCCTAAGCAAGAGCTCATTCAAAGCTTTCAAGAAGCCTTCAATCCAAGCTCACCAACTCCTCAAGTGCACAATCAAGTCTCCATCCACCTTAAGGAAATCCAAAAAGGGTCTTCTTCTCTTAAGTAAAGTGTATTTAAAGTTATATTCGCTCATTGAAGGAGCTTTCTTTATGCTTAATTGTACTATAAATTGTTATACTCAGTTTGAGTGATTGGTTTTATTTTGGAGGGGTTCCAAAACAAGGGAAGGTTGATCCAAACCTTGAATCGGAGTGTATAGGGTTGGCTTGTACTCGGAAACAAGTGGTCTAGCTTGGGATAACTAGAGTCAGAGTTTTCGATGTTTGTATTCGGGTTGGATACAAGATTAGTGGATTGGAATTCCCAAGTAGGAGCTTGGGGAGTGGATGTAGGTGCAAGGTTGGCACCGAACCACTATAAATTCTTTTGTTTGGTGTGTGTCTAATTGCTCTTCTTTATCTCTTCATTAGTTTCTTGCATTCTTGCTCTTGCTATTAGCCTTGAATTAATTCTACTCACTCTATCTATTTAGCTTTATCAAACATTTCTCATAAGTTATTAGTTAAGCAAAAAATTTTTTAGAAATCCAATTACCCCCCCTCTTGGGTTGCATAGCTGGGCAACATGCACTGCTATCATCTCATCTGAGAAATCATAGATCGAGGTGACGTCGACCTTCAGAAGATCGATGGAAAGGAGAATCTGACTTACCCATTCACTAAAGCCATTGCAGTGAAGGAGTTCGACGACTTCAAGTCGAAGATGGGTATTAGATACTGCATCGATTGGCTTTAGGCCAAATGGGAGATTGTTGGAAATAGTGTCCCAAAGCCAATCATCAGCCTGTTGACGGTTGTGCTCCTTTTGTATTAGTATATAAATCATAAATAAATAAAAATTATTTTGGTATTTTTTATCATAAATTATCATCTTCTAATAAACTCCTGTGTTGTGGTGAAGTCCTTAGGACTATTTAGACTCGACAAAGGAGGATTTGTCGTTTAGTCCTTAAACCTGTTCGCGACCAAATGATACGTTGTTACCAAGGACAACAATTTTTATCGAGCATAGGTCATTGTGTGCCATATAGGTTGGTTGTCCTCTTAATCAAGGAGTGTGGAGACATTGGTATGGCATACAGGTGAGACGTAAGGGTACATCTGCACTGAATGTGACCGACTCCGGAGCTATCTCTGCTATCAAGATTTGCTCCGATGGGATATGGGTATAAATATCCCACCGACCTGAGACTGTCACGATGACTTGCAAGCAACTCATTGCACTTAGGCACTGGACTATCTGAATTTCTAATTTAGTGACGGAAGGCTGCTGGGTGTAGTCAAGTACTTGACTTGTCGGTGCATGTGTCAAGATGGGATTGACTACTCCAGTTCAGGAGCTATGTATAGTCGTGTTTCGATTTAGCAAAATCTTGGCCACGGGAGTCCTAGTGAGGAGTCACAGGACTGTTTGAGTTGAGCACGATTCGGATGATCTACTCAGGGTTGACAGTTTAATCCTGAGTCATCCTAAACACAGGGGTCAAAAGGGATGAATTATACAGTAACCATATTCACGTAGGTTCTGAGTATTGTGATTGCGACTATTCGACCTATCCGGACATCAGGTACCATTGCTAGATGGTCACTTCGATTAGTACAGGAATTGGTTCCTGTGCTATCGACTTAGGTTCGAACCTGCGGGGTCACACACATTAGAGGTTCCTATCTGATCTGATGGCTGATGAAGAATCTTAATATTCATCGACTATGAGTCCTATGTATCTGAGACTCTATGATTGAGAATCAGGATTCTCTGATCATGAGTCCCACACATTTTAGGTATCGGGGTCAAGAATCCCACTAGTTTGGGACTTTTCGATCAGAATTTTATATCGATGAATTCTGATGCCCGATTGCCCATCGAATTTAGACTCAATATTTATGAGAGGTTTAATTAGTGATTTGATTGCTAATTAACTCAATTTGATTAAGTAATTATTTTTGGATCAAATCCAATTGAATTGGATTCAGTTGGGTTTGACCCGATTAGATTAAGAGTTGACCTAATCGTCGAGATGGTTTGGTCCCTGATTTGATCAAGGGTTGGGCTTAGTAAATTCTTGATTTGATTAAGATTTTATTGAGCCTAATTAAGCCTAATTAAGTTGGATTTAATTTAGTCTAATTGTGCTTAACCTATTTTGATTAGGTTGGTTCAATTAAGATTAAACCACCATTTGAATTTGAATCCCTGTGCCACTTCATATCTCTGCGCCCATTTGAATTCACGAGAAGAAACTTCTCCTAAATTTTCTCTCATGCAAAGCCCTTTTCACGCCCCACATTTGTGCACCACATAGGTGGATAAGGATGGTTGGTTGGCCATTCAAATTCAAAACAAAGTTTGAATTCGAATGAGCAACCAATCCATGCACCATGTCCTTATCCTCTTTAGCACCTCATATCTTACACGAGAAAGAGTTTCTCATGAAACCTTTCTATGCACAAAGCAGCCACACACCTTCTCTTCTCATGCCCAAGTGGATAGGGATGAGTTGGTTTGCATTTGAATTCAAATTTGATTTGAATTCAAATGTGCAACCACTTATCTTTATCCTCTCACGTGGATAAGACATGTTTTGAACTATTTTAAAAGAGATAGGGAGGTGGGGCGTGCGTAGAAATTTTTTGAGAGAGAAAGTAGGGCATGAGGAACTCTTGTGCCTGAGTAGGAAGTCTTAAACTTCCGAGAGAAAAAGAAAGAAAAGAAAGAAAATTGGGTGTAGGGTTTTCAGTGTGATCCCTAGGGTTTCAGCCTGGGGTTCGAAAAGTGAGAAGGTGAGCTACGAGTGTCGTGAGCCCACCAAATTTTAGGGAGAGATTCATCAACTTCTCAAGCACACTTGCTGATAATTTGGAGCATTTGAAGAGTCGGCAAACATCGATCGAAGGAGTTCGATTAGCATCGATCGTCGAAAGGGCTCTACAATGAGCTAGCACTCGTGAGGAGCTGATCAGATCGATAGCTTCATGTGGACGATCCGTAGAGGTTAGACATGCTGTGTGGCTGTGTTATGATGATCAGATCCTCCCGACAGTGATCAGATTGTGGAGATCGACTACCTGCATAAAGGTATTGTGTTCTGAACACAGAACAGTGAATTATTTACTGTTCGAATTTGAATTTCAAATTTAAATGCATGCATGCTGTATATCATATTTAGATCCTAGTGTAGGATAAATATATGTTAATTAATTAGATTAATTAATTAATTTTACTATAAAATAGTGATTTTGAAAAGTTTTAAAATTATCATTTTATCCCTGCACTCAAATTTCGCTTCAGAAGAAACACCAGCAAACAAAGAATGCCCAAGGCCCTTGTGGGCATGAAGAGATGGGACGCCCAAGTTGGGGTGTGTGGGATGCCCAAGGGAGAAGAGAAGGGGAGGAGAAGAGAGGGCATGGGGGGATTCTATGGAGGCATAGGGCTACTGGTTTGGATGCCTAGGGACCTTAGGGGAGGTCCCTTTAAATAGGCATAAGGATTGAATCCTATTCAATCTCATAATATAAGTTCTACTTGCATTAGGTTTTCTAATAACTTAAGTTATTCAACTTCCTTTAAAAATCTTTTTAGGTGCTAACTCTTGGAGCCCTTGCACCCACATAAACATACCCGAAGTGCACCCAAGGGATGCCCCATAAAGGGTCTACACGCCCTCTAAAGATGGGACACGTCCAACTTGATCAAATCAAGGTGGCGCTCCAACTTAACTATCAAGAGAATTAATTAGGGACTTGCACCATTAATTCATTTGATGCAAAATCTTAGGCACCCAACAATTAGAGTCTAACGAATCTAATTCATTTAGATTATTGACAGATAATTATGTTTGAATTATCTTATCAAATAAAAAATCCAAATATAAAGAGAAAATTGGGTCCAACCATGTGCTAGCAAGATTATCTAGAACCTAATCATGTTTCTCTAAATCCAATTGATACTTCATAAGCTCAATTGCTTATTCTAGGCCTAATCCCTTTGTTGTGTGATCCCATAGATTCAATTCTATCTGATAGTGAGATATACAATGATCTCTATCAAAGTATTATTGAAACTCTTTTCAATATATCAGAATAATTTCACTCTAACTCATCAAGGATTATCGATCCAAAACAATCCTAGTGAGCTCTCACAATCTACCAGTGACACCTAGTAGTATGTAGTGGCAACTTAGTAGAATCAAAATAAACTTCAAGGTGTAATTAATATGTGATTCAGTCTTTCTATCGTGAGTCCCGATTAGATGGTAGGTCATGGATAAATCATCAAACCTCAACATCAGTCATATGATAGATTTGATCAACTCAAGTTCAATTATGATTTCTATGAAATTTTTTTTCATTAATTACACTACTGTGGTTACAGATTCTCGAACTTAGCCTCTCAAATCTCATAGGACTACTCCTCTCTATCAAAGTCGATAGATTCTATTTTGATGCATATCCTACTCTTATAGTGGACCAACTGCCGCCAACATTCACTACAAAGGCTCATTGAGATTCATATTTATGTGTCAATCAAGCTTCAGCAGCCTTACTATGAATAGTAGTACCATCTCAGATCAAAAGATCAGTCACATAACTACAGCATCGAGACAATCGCTGACGATTGAATAGAAATTCAAGTGATCTTTCGTATAGTCACACTCAGTACTAATTGCTCTCTAACAACTATCCACATTCGTCGCCCAGTGTCTCTATACTGTAGACTAAAGACACATCTATCTTGAAGGAAGCGATCTGTGCGTTGGTCTATCCGGATCGATTATCTTCTTCATGATGATTCTATGATTGAAGCATTTAGAAATAAAATATATGTCTCTAATTCTCAACACTGCAAAAATATGTTTCGAAAGTTAATTTCATGGATAATTCAAAGACACATCACACTTGAATAAAAAATAAACTTGTCTTTTTATTGATCAAATCAATGTATTAAGTATAAAATTGTATCTTAGATTTATTACAATGTGTCAGCCATATTGGCTTTTAGGACATACATCTAACAATCTCTCACTTAGACTAAAGCCAATTGGCCATTAATCTATGTCCCATCTTCTCAAGGTGGACTTCCATTTTTAGCTGGCCCAATTATTTTGTCTGTGGGTCTACCACATTGTCCGTGGAGTCTACTCTTCGCACCTTGATATATTTCTTTTCGAGGTAGTCGCATATGATATGATACCACCGCTCGATGTGCTTTGATTTTTGATGAGACCTTCACTCCTTAGCAAGTACTTGTAGGAACCAGATCTAGGGTTTCAGGGTTAGATCTTGAAACTTTTTCAAGATCATACAGCGGAAGACTAAAATAAATCAAAATTTATTTTCTAAGATCAGAAAATCCCTAGATCTAAGATCCTATTACATGATTATTACATAGTATTAAATCAAAAATTAAAATATATATAAATATAGTATGAACTACATGTTGATCATATCAACATGTTTCTATACTAGCTACATCTAATGTATGTATTAAATAATAGATCAGATCTATTACCTTGCAAGTTAGATGCTCTAACCTCACTGATCTAGGCTTAAGGATGATGTTGCAAGCCGCACACACGTCCGGCCTCTAGGAGTCGTCCACACGAGCCCACGAATCTCGATCAGAAGTCCTGCTTCAGGAAATCAGCACAGTATGCTAGTACTGCGCTGATCCTTCTTTGATGGTTGATCAGGTGCCTCCTTCTTCTTGATTTGGACTCTTCCAAAGATGGAAAGTAGAAGGAGGAGTTTCAGATCTGAGACACTCTCAGGAAACTCAAGATGGAAGGAGGAAATATATGAAAATAAAAACCCTAGAAGAAGACCCTCTTCTTCTTCACGTTTTTATCTCTAGACACCCAAACTTGCGTCTTTTATATCTCCACGACCCAAAGGTATTTCTCTCTGATTTTTGGATGGCAGAAAGGCCTCTCAAATATCTATCTCTCCTTCAAATTTTACAAAGAAACTCATCTTATATAGAGAATATGATAGAGTCCTTGTCTAGGTCAAACACCTAGTCAAGGCTTATCCAAACATGGCAAGTAAAGGGACGCCCAACTCTTGAGCACCTCCTCCATATTTTCGTGCATGGATCATCAGAAAAGGGTATACAATGTAAACCCTAAAAGCACGAAAATTCCAAAAAAAATTTGGATAAATTCGGTGCAAAATTGAAAGAGTTTTGGATTTCTAAAACTCTATCTCATAGAATTCGAAATCCAAACTTATTCCTTTTAGATTTGATCCAAATCACCTTCCATGTAAGAAAGAAGAGAGGAGACCTTTTGTGAACGTGGGAGAGATCTGGGAGAGGGCTTTTGTCACACAAAATAAGTGGAGATTGGCGTTGAATAAGAGAGAGGGCGTGGAGAAGGTTTATGTGGCGCAAGGTGGAATCCTAGTCCTACTAGGATTCTGTCTCATAACTTGTTTTAATTTGGTTTCCCAAACCAAATCAAATCAAAATTAGATCAACCCAATTAAAATAGGTCTTAACCTAATTAAGAACCTAATTTAATCAGATTAAATTATATTTAAATCTGATTTAATTTTCTAATCAAATTAGAAATTACATTGACCCAAGTCCTAGTTGAACTAGGAGTAGTCTTTCCTTGCACTTGGCTTATCCAATAAACCAATTGGACTTGATCCAATCAAGCCCAAACCAAATCTAATTAAATCATATTTAATTAGACTTAATCTCAGCCCATTGGCTTAATCAAATTAAGCCAATTAGCAATCAAATTGCTAATCGATCCTCCTGCAACACTTGCACTGGGTTAAATGTCAATCGTATTGATTATTTAACCCTATAATGATTCTTAATCGTTGATCAACCATCCGATCGGATCATGAACTCTAATGTGTGTGACCTCATAGGTCCGAACCTAAGCCGGTAGCATAGGAACAAATTCCTATACCAATCGAAGTGACCATCTAGCAATGGTACCCGACGACCGGATAGGTCGAATGTGTAGAACAACATCCTTAGAACCCATGCGGATATAGTTTTCATATAATTCATCCCCTTGACCAAAATGATCATAGGACACCCCAGAGCTCAACTGTCAACTCTGATCAGGTTGTCCATATTGTATTTCAAAATATCAAATCCATCTGATGGATTACCCTGGCCAAGGTTTTGCTAAATTGAAATACAGCGACTCATTCTTCTCCAACTCTTGGAGTGGTCAATCCCATCTCGATCACACTCTGACTTCGCAAGTACTTGACTGTGCCCAGAAGCCTTCCGTCCTTGAATTAGAAATTCAGTTAGTCCGGTACCAAAGCACAGTGAGTTGCTTGCAAGTCACTGAGGTGATCTCAAGTCTAAGGGACACTTATACCTATATCCCATCAGAGACATTCTCGACAGCAGAATGCTCTGGAGTTGGTCACGTTCAATGATGATGTACCCTTACATCTCACCTGTATGCCATACCAGTGTCTCCAACTCCTTGGTTAAGAGGACAACCAACCCATATGGCCTACAGCGACCTATGCTTGATAGAAGCTGTCGTCCTTATTAACAGCTATCATTTGGTCGTGAACAGTTTTAAGGACTAATCGATAAATCCTCTCTTTATCGAACCTAAATAGTCCTAAGGACTTCATCATAACAACGGAGTTCATTAGAAGATGAAAGCTTATGATGAAAATGCCAAATATATTTTATTTATTAACAAATCAATTACAATACTTGGTTGCTCAACCATCAACAGCTTGACGATTGGCTTTTTGGGACACATTTTCCAACAACTCCCACTTGTCCTAAAGCCACTCGGCACAGTATCTAATACCCATCTTCGACTTGTGGTTGTCGAACTCCTTTATTGCCAGGGCTTTAGTGAAGGGGTCAGCTAGGTTCTCCTTTCCGTCGATCTTCTGAAGGTCGACGTCACCTCGATCCACGATCTCTCGGACCAGGTGGAAGCGGTGTAAGATGTGCTTCGTCCGCTGATGTGCTTTGGGTTCCTTCACCTGAGCTATGGTACCAGTGCTGTCGCAGTAGAGCAGGACTGGATCATCGAAGGAGGATGCTACTCCGAGCTCATTGATGAATTTTCTCAGCCACACAGCTTCCTTCGCGGCATCTGATGCTGCGATATACTCCGCTTCATAAACAGAGTCTGCCACAGTATGCTGCTTGGAACTCTTCCAGCAGATGGCTCCACCATTCAGAGTAAAGATATAACCCGACACACTCCTGCTGTCATCATGGTCAGATTGGAAGCTGGAGTCTGTGAACCCCACAAGTTTCAGATCTGACTCGCCATAAATCAACCATTGGTCCTTAGTATTTCTCAAATACTTAAGGATGGCTTTGACCACTTTCCAGTGGTTTTCTCCAGGATCAGATTGGTATCTACTCACTACTCCTAGTGAGTATGCCACATCTGGTCTTGTACATGTCATGGCGTACATGATAGATCCCACGGCTGAAGCATATGGGACTCTACTCATACGCTCTCTCTCTTCAGGAGTTGTCGGACAATCCTTCTTAGAGAGAGAAATTCCTTGGCCTATCGGTAGATAGCCCTTCTTGGAATTCTCCATGCTGAACCTCTTTAGCACAGTATCTATGTACATGGACTGGGATAACCCAAGCATCCTTTTAGATCTATCCCTATAGATCTTCATCCCTAGGATGTAAGATGCTTCACCCAAGTCCTTCATGGAGAACTGTGATGACAACCAAACTTTTATTCCCTGTAGTGCGGGGATGTCATTCCCGATTAAGAGAATGTCATCCACGTACAAGACAAGGAATACCACAACTGGACCATTTGCCCATTTATAGATGCAGGGCTCTTCTCCATTCTTAATGAAGCCATACGTTTTGATCACCTTATCAAAACGCATGTTCCAACTCCGAGAAGCTTGCTTCAATCCATAAATGGATCTCTGAAGCTTGCACACCTTGGACTCATCTGTGGATGTAAACCCCTCAGGTTGTATCATATACACCTCTTCGGTCAGCTCTCCATTAAGAAAAGCTGTCTTTACATCCATCTGCCAGATCTCATAATCTAGATGGGCAGCTTTTGCAAGCATTATCCGAATAGATTTGAGCATTGCCACAGGAGAAAATGTCTCGTCATAGTCAATACCATAACGTTGACGATACCCCTTGGCAACCAGACGGGCTTTATAGGTCTCCACCTTTCCGTCTGCGCCCCTCTTCCTTTTGAAGACCCATTTACACCCAATGGGTTTAACCCCTTCGGTGGGTCAACCAATGTCCATACATCGTTGACCTTCATGGACTCCATTTCGGATTTCATGGCTTCAAGCCATTTCTCGAAATCAGGTCTCTGCATAGCATCCATATAGGTGATCGGATCCTCATTTTTCTCATCAAGTTCGATGGGATCACCGTCCCGGACCAAGAAACTGTAGTATCTATCCGGCTGACGCGGTACTCTATCGGATCGCCTTAATGGTGCAGGTATATTGGGCTCCGGATGTGATCTAATCATATCCGACTCAGGTTCAGCTATTGGTGTCGGTCCTTCTACCTGTTGAACTTCATCAAGTTCAACCTTAGAGGCAACGGTTCCTTCACCAAGGAACTCCTTTTCTAAAAAGATTGCCTTAAGGCTGACGAACACCTTTTGTTCATCAGCATGGTAGAAAAAATATCCTTTTGTCTCTTTGGGGTACCCTATGAATGAGCATTTGTCAGACCTAGATCCAAGTTTGTCTGTGACTAATCGTTTGACATAGGTCGGGCACCCCCAGACCCTAAGGTGTGAAAGTGCTGGCTTACGTCCCGTCCATATCTCATATGGAGTCTTAATTACAGACTTACTTGGAACCCTATTTAATAGATAACAAGTTGATTCGAGTGCATATCCCCAGAAGGATATCGGCAAGCTAGCAAAACCCATCATGGATCGGACCATGTCTAACAGAGTCCGATTCCTCCTTTCAGACACACCATTATGCTGTGGTGTTTTTGGAGGAGTCCATTGGGAGAGAATCCCATTCTCTCCTAGATATGTGAGAAATTCACTAGAAAGGTATTCTCCTCCTCGATCAGATCGAAGAGTTTTAATACTCTTCCTAGTTTGTTTTTCTACTTCACTTCGGAATCGTTTGAACATTTCAAATGAATCCGACTTATGTTTCATCAGATAGACATATCCATATCGGGATAGGTCATCCGTGAAAGTTATGAAGTAGAAATATCCACCTCTAGCACTGGTACTCATGGATCCGCATACATCAGTATGTACTAGGCCCAAGAGCTCAGTAGCTCTCTCACCTTTTCCAGTAAAAGGTGACTTGGTCATTTTACCAAGAAGACAGAACTCACAGGTTGCAAGTGATTCACAATCACTGACTTTGAGGATTCCCTCTTGAGTCAACCTGTTTATTCTGTTCTTATTTATATGACCTAGCCTCCAATGCCATAAGTAGATATTTGACACACTATCTAATCTAGGGTGCTTGCCAGTAGAATAGACTCTTATCAGGCTTGATCTTTTTGGTCTGGCTCTGCACAGATGTCCCAGCCTGAACTTGCACCTTCTTGACTTTCTTCTTCTTGTTCTTCTTTCCTTTCTCAAAGGGTCGAGAACCAGAAGATGAACCTCTCACTGAGTTCACTGAGTTCACCGACTCCTTGAGGAGTTGGTGATCCTTCTCAAAGTTCTGAAGCAACCCCATTAACCCATGGTAGTTTACTTCAGGCTTTGTCATTCTATAATGAGTGAGGAATGGGAGACAAGACTTGGGCAGCGAGTTCAGTATTGCATCTTTCCCAAGCTGCTCATGCAAGAGAAAGTCGAGCTTGCTCAATCGTTCCATCAGCTCGATCATGTACAATACATGATCAGTGATAGAGACTCCATCCCGTATTTTGGCGTTGAAGATGGCACAACTAGTCTTGTGCCTCTCTACGTCATCGGGTGTGCCAAAGGTATCCTCCAACACTTGAAGCATGTCCTTTGGCTGAGCCGTCTCGAATCTGCGACTGAACTCGTCACTCATGATAGCAGCCAGCATGATACAGTGCACCGTGGTCCGGTCACTGAGCCACTTCTGGTAAGTGTCTCTGACTGTTCCACGTGCATTGACAGCTGGCTCCTCAGGTGCAGGATCCATTATCACATATAGGATCCGTTCATGCTCCAGGACTATCTTCAACTTTCGGTACCAGCTACCGAAGTTGGGTCCCACCAACTTATCATTGTCCAACAATGATCGGAGCGATAGGGAAGTGGCCATATTTGCACAAAGGAGAACCATAACCTAATTAGTAATTGATTCATTAAACCTAAAGATTTGGACTTTAATCAAAAGGTTTCTCCCACTATTTTATTCGAATTGGTAGCCTCCACCTCCAACTCGAGGAATTACCCTAATTCCTTAGCGGGTACTAGAATCCACTTAGACTGCACACAAGCCCAACTTTGGTTGGTCAACCCATGTACATCTAAGGGTAGGTTCATAACCAATTATTTCTCTAAACAATTTCTAGTAATTTTAATTTTGCCCCAGAAACCTAATCAGTAGGCTTTGGCCTCCACTGTAAGGATCCGGTTAGGTCCAACCATTAACATGATCATACTTGGTGTATCTAACCAACGAATGATTAAGCCCAACTTTGGTTGGCTCACCTAACCACCATTAGAGAGACACTTCCAAGTCATCATATGATGAGTGATAATTCCATTAGTCAACAAGCACCAGGCCTTTGGGTCTGCAATGATTATTGAGTTAATGGACTCATTATCAAACACCTTAATGGGAGGCTATGACTCAGTTATCTCCATAACTTTATCATTTTAAGGACCTAATAATTTTAGAGGATTTAAATAATATAGAGGATGAAGTCAGATGAACCAACTTATCATGATCCTCCCACTAGCTTCACCAAGTCAGCTTAAGGGAGACCAGGGCTGGTCTAGGAGCACCTAAATCAGTCACACTGATTTACCTAGCTGACATGGGTCAGCTCGAATAGTCAAGTGATCCGATCAAAACATAATTTCACCAAGAGGCCAGGTAAGTTCGATCAGTGGGAGGGTCTGCCAAAGCTTGCCTTAGACACCATCAGAAATGGCCAGGTAAGCGGGCTCCCAATTAAAAACCACCGGTCTGGTTTACCTTAGACACCAACTGGTTTAATTAGTTTCGATTAGATCAACCTAACAGTTCGTGCTAGACCGCTTAGCCAAGAATCAAGTCCATTTGGTTCTCGTTAAAGATATGGACTTGACCAACTACAACTATTGTAATTGATCTAGAGAATCCTTGACCTAATCTAAGACAACAATTGATTAGATTTAGTCAATTCTCTAATTAAGTCCATCTTTAATCTAACCATAGGTCTAACCCAATTAATGGACCTAATTTCCACTAACCCATTAACCCAATGTGTTATGATTTGTGTCTTAGGTTCTTCAATTCACAATCCTAGAACCTAATCAAACAACTTCTTAATTCTTAATTAAGTTTTGGGCTGAGGGTTGGGTTTGGCTTTTCAAAAAATCATTTTCATATTTGTAAAACAATTTTACAATATGATTCTATTAATCATATTGCATGTTTGATTCATAATCAAGATGCAAGTGAAATAAACATGAAACTACTTTAGATCTAATCTAAACAGGTTCATGTAATTGAAATAATTTCAACTTTAAATAATTTCTTTCCATAAAAATTATTAACAAAGAGATTTTATTTCAGATTTAAACATCTTTTAAATCTAATAAATCATAAATTTAATCTAGATCATATCTAACAAATTTATGATTAAAAATAGATCTACACAAACTAGGACAACCTTTGCACTGTAAGGGGTAAACCTTACAGCAGGACAACCTTGCAGTTTGTGATTGATCTAAAATTTTAATTTCAGATTTAATAATCAGATTATAAATTAGATCTAATCTAAAAAATAATCTAAGCATGTATAAATAATCATGTAATAAAGAACCTAGGCTCTGATACCAATTGTAGGAACCAGATCTAGGGTTTCAGGGTTAGATCTTGAAACTTTTTCAAGATCATACAGTGGAAGACTAAAATAAATCAAAATTTATTTTCTAAGATCAGAAAATCCCTAGATCTAAGATCCTATTACATGATTATTACATAGTATTAAATCAAAAATTAAAATATATATAAATATAGTATGAACTACATGTTGATCATATCAACATGTTTCTATACTAGCTACATCTAATGTATGTATTAAATAATAGATCAGATCTATTACCTTGCAAGTTAGATGCTCTAACCTCGCTGATCCAGGCTTAAGGATGATGTTGCAAGCCGCACACGCGTCCGGCCTCTAGGAGTCATCCACACGAGCCCACGAATCTCGATCAGAAGTCCTGCTTCAGGAAATCAGCACAGTATGCTAGTACTACGCTGATCCTTCTTTGATGGTTGATCAGGTGCCTCCTTCTTCTTGATTTAGACTCTTCCAAAGATAAAAAGTAGAAGGAGGAGTTTCAGATCTGAGACGCTCTCAGGAAACTCAAGATGGAAGGAGGAAAGATATGAAAATAAAAACCCTAGAAGAAGACCCTCTTCTTCTTCACGTTTTTATCTCTAGACACCCAAATTTTCATCTTTTATATCTCCATGATCCAAAGGTATTTCTCTCTGATTTTTGGATGACAGAAAGGCCTCTCAAATATCTATCTCTCCTTCAAATTTTATGAAGAAACTCATCTTATATAGAGAGATATGATAGAGTCCTTGTCTAGGTCAAACACCTAGTCAAGGCTTATCCAAACATGGCAAGTAAAGGGACGCCCAACTCTTGAGCACCTCCTCCATATTTTCGTACATGGATCATCAGAAAAGGGTGTACAATGTAAATCCTAAAAGCCATGAAAATTCCAAAAAAATTTGGATAAATTCGGTGCAAAATTGAAAGAGTTTTGGATTTCTAAAACTCTATCTCATAGAATTCGAAATCCAAACTTATTCTTTTAGATTTGATCCAAATCACCTTCCATGTAAGAAAGAAGAGAGGAGACCTTTTGTGAACGTGGGAGAGATCTGGGAGAGGGCTTTTGTCGCACAAAATAAGTGGAGATTGACGTTGAATAAGAGAGAGGGCGTGGAGAAGGTTTATGTGGCGCAAGGTGGAATCCTAGTCCTACTAGGATTCTGTCTCATAACTTGTTTTAATTTGGTTTTCCAAACCAAATCAAATCAAAATTAGATCAACCTAATTAAAATAGGTCTTAACCTAATTAAAACCTAATTTAATCAGATTAAATTATATTTAAATTTGATTTAATTTTCTAATCAAATTAGAAATTAGATTGACCCAAGTCCTAGTTGAACTAGGAGTAGTCTTTCCTTGCACTTGGCTTATCCAATAAACCAATTGAACTTGATCCAATCAAGCCCAAACCAAATCTAATTAAATCATATTTAATTAAACTTAATCTCAGCCCATTGGCTTAATCAAATTAAGCCAATTAGCAATCAAATTGCTAATCGATCCTCCTGCAACACTTGCACTGGGTTAAATGTCAATCGTATTGATTATTTAACCCTATAATGATTCTTAATCGTTGATCAACCATCCGATCGGATCATGAACTCTAATGTGTGTGACCTCATAGGTCCGAACCTAAGCCGGTAGCATAGAAACAAATTCCTATACCAATCGAAGTGACCATCTAGCAATGGTACCCGACGACCGGATAGGTCGAATGTGTAGAACAACATCCTTAGAACCCATGCGGATATAGTTTTCATATAATTCATCCCTTTGACCAAAATGATCATAGAACACCCCAGAGCTCAACTGTCAACTCTGATCATGTTGTCCACATTGTATTTCAAAATATCAAATCCATCTGATGGATTACCTTGGCCAAGGTTTTGCTAAATTGAAATACAGCGACTCATTCTTCTCCAACTCTTAGAGTGGTCAATCCCATCTCGATCACACTCTGACTTCGCAAGTACTTGACTGTGCCCAGAAGCCTTCCATCCCTGAATTAGAAATTCAGTTAGTCCGGTACCAAAGCACAGTGAGTTGCTTGCAAGTCACTGAGGTGATCTCAAGTCTAAGGGACACTTATACCTATATCCCATCAGAGACATTCTCGATAGCAGAATGCTCTGGAGTTGGTCACGTTCAATGATGATGTACCCTTACATCTCACCTGTATGCCATACCAGTGTCTCCACACTCCTTGGTTAAGAGGACAACCAACCCATATGCTACAGCGACCTATGCTTGATAGAAGCTGTCGTCCTTATTAATAGCCTATCATTTGTCGTGAACAGTTTTAAGGACTAATCGATAAATCCTCTCTTTATCAAACCTAAATAGTCCTAAGGACTTCATCATAACAACGGAGTTCATTAGAGATGAAAGCTTATGATGAAAATGCCAAATATATTTTATTTATTAACAAATCAATTACAATACTTGGTTGCTCAACCATCAACAGCTTGACGATTGGCTTTTTGGGACACATTTCCCAACAGTACTATGGCTCCATTATTGTTGTAGTCAAGTGGTATGGCATCCGATGTCATAACCTCAAGTTCTACGATGAATTTCTTGAATCAGAAGCCTTCATTTGCAGCATCCGAAGCAGCGACATACTCAGCCTCTATGGTCGAATCCACTATGATGAGTTGCTTGGAACTCTTCCAGCTGACTGCACCATTATTGCAAATGAACACATATCCTGATGTAGACTTTCTATCATCAGGATCAGACATGAAGTCTGAGTTAGTATATCCCTCAACTCGCAATTCAGAATCTCCTCCAAAGATCAAGAACAAATCCTTAATCCTTCTTAAGTACTTAAGGATGTTCTTCATAGCTATCTAGTACTCCTCACCTAGATTTGACTGATACCTACTCGTGACACTCACAGCAAGGGCAATATCAGGTCGATACATAGTATGGCATACATGACGCTTCTTATGACTGAGGCATAAGGAATCCTACTCAGATGCTGAACTTTATCGGATGTGGTCGAACACATTGTCTTGAAAAAAATAATACCATGCCTAAGAGGTAAAAATCCTCTTTTGAAGTTTTCCATGCTGAGCCTCTTCAACACCTTCTCTATGTACAGCTTTTATGATAGACCTAGCATCCTTTTAGATCTATCCCTATAGACTTTTATTTCAAGAATATAAGATACTTCCTCTAGGTCTTTCATAGAGAATTCTTTAGACAACCATCTTTTGACCATGGTCAGCATGAGAATATCATTCCCAATGAGGAGAATATCATTCACGTACAATATGAGAAATGTTATTATGCTCCCATTGATCCTTTTGTATACACATGATTTCTCTTCATTTTTGATGAAATCAAATGATTTGATCACTTCATTAAAATGATGATTCCAATTTCGAAAAGCTTGCTTTAATCCGTATATGGACCTTTACAGCTTGCAGACTCTGTGATCACCATCACCAGACGTAAAACCCAAAGGCTACTCCATATAGATATCTTTTTCAAGATATCTATTCAGGAAAGCAGTTTTCATATCCATCTATCAGATTTCATAATCATAATAAGCCGCAACAGCAAGCAGAGTACGAATGAATTTCAGCATGGCTACGGACGAGAAGATTTTTTGATAGTCAATGCCCTTGCGCTGACTATAACCTTTAGCTATAAGCCTAGCTTTATAGGTCTCTACCTTACCATCGATACCTATTTTTCTTTTGTAGATCCATTTACACCCAATGGGTATGATACCTTTAGGTAGATCTACTTGGTTCAAGTGCATCGAGTCAATTTCTGATTTCATTACATCTAACTATTTCTCAAAATCGATGTCAGATATCGTATCGTCAAGATATTAGGATCATCATCATGACCCCTATCTCTCATAAGAAATATTTATTTGACTTCCTCCATAAGCAAACCCATGTACCATTCAGGAGGTCGGGAGATCCTATTAGATTTACGAGGTGGTAGAGGAACATCAACTACTGGTTCATGAATAATGAGTTTTTGAGAATCTATAGCTCTTTGCTCTTCAGAGATCTTCTCTTCGAGCTCAACTAACCTCCCATTGCCACCATCTTGGATAAACTATTTTTCTAAGAATATGGCATTGTAACTCACAATCATATTGTGATCTTGTGAAAAGTAGTAGTATCCCATTGATTCTTTTGGATACCCTATAAAACTAGCTATTACAAATCTATCCTCTAATTTATCAGCCATCTGTCTCCTGATATAGATCAGACATCCCCAAGTCTTAGGATAACCTAGACTCAACTTCTTATTATACCATACCTCATACGGTGTGGTAGGAACGGACTTTGATAAAATCCTATTCAACTGGTGAATAGCAGTTAATAAGGCATATCCCCAAAGATATAAAGGTAGATCAGTGAAGTTCATCATAGACCTGACCATATCCAATAAGATACTATTCCTCCTTTTAGATATCCCATTGAGCTGAGGTGTTTCGAGAGGAGTCCATTGAGAGACTATAACGTTGTCCTTAAGATATCCCAAAAATTTCTGACTAAGGTATTCACCTCCTCGATCTGATCGAAGAACCTTAATAATTTTTTTATTTATTTTTCTACTTCATGTCTGAATTTTTTGAACTTTTCAAAGACTTCAGACTTGTGTTTCGTCAGATACACATATCCATACCTAGACAGATCATCGATAAAGGTAATGAAGTAGCTATAACCACCCCTGACCTGCACATCAAATGGTCCACACACATCAATATATACCAGGGCAAGTAATGTCCCAAAAAAGATAATTTGGATATTTTTTCTCGAAGGCAAGATTCACAAGCTGGATATGACTCTGGATTAAGAAAGCTAAGGATCCTATCTTTTTTCAGTTTGTTTATCCTGTCCTCTCCAATATGGCCTAGTCTATGATGCCACAAGTACTTCTGGTTAATTTCATCTCTGGATCTCTTTTGTTCTATAGCACTTACTATTTATTCATTTAAATTTATATTCATATTAACATGCAAGTGATATAGACTATTAGTTAAAAGATCTCATGCAATCAATTTATTTCATTTATAAATGAAATAATAGTCTTTAGCGAAACTAATTTCAAAACCTTCCTATGCTAGCACAGACATGAAAAATAAATTCTGACTAGCTATAGGAACATAATAATAGTTTCTTAAATCTAATTTAAAATCAGATGACAATCCAAGAGGATAAGTGCCAATGGCCTCTTCAGCAATTTTTGCTCTATTGCTAACCCATAAGATCATGTCACCTTCTCTCAATCTTCTACTTTCTATTAGATCCTACATTGAGATACATATATGACCACTCGAGCCAGAGTCTAATGCCCAACTAGAAGTAGAAAAAATCATAAGGTTAGATTTAATTACGTGCATACCTTCTGAAGGTTTATCACCCTTCTTGGTCTTTAGGCTCTCCAATTAGAGTGGACAGTTCCTCCTTCAATGGCTTTCAGCATCATAGTGGAAACACTTTTTCTTTGCTTCGACCTTCTTAGGAGCGTCTTTCTTTGGCTTGTTCTCTTTCTTCTACTTTTTAGCAGATTTAGTCTTCTTCTTCCCAATAGACTTTTCTTGGAAGAAGTCCACTCCACAGTGAGAACAGTACCCCTTGAACTCTTCAAGGTTTCTTCTGTAGTGATCAATATATTGACCAGTTCAGGTATAGTGCAATTGAGTTTGTTCATATAAAAATTTATGATAAATTGACTATATAAACTCATAAGGGATTGAAGGATCAGATCCATTTATAATTCCTTATGCATTTCAAGTCTGACATTTTCAAGCTCCTCAATGTCCTTGATGACTGTCATATAGTGCTCATTGACCGACTACCCTTCGTGCATCTTCAAGTTGAAGAGTCTCTTGGATATTTTGAAGTGCACAGTATGGCTCTACTCACCATACAACTCTTGCAGGTGGGTAATCATAGCCCTGGCAGTGGGTATATACTCATGCTAGATTTGTAACTCATTTGACATAGATGCCAGCACATAGCATTTGACCTGACTATCTTCATCCGTCTACTTTTTCAAAATAGCTCTTTGCTCAGCAGTAGGATGGTTTGGTAACACTATGAGTTTCTGATTGAGTATATGGCTTAATTTTTATAAGATTAGGACAATCTTGAGATTTTTGAGCCAGTCTTTATAATTAGTTCAAGTCAAATAATTGGTTTCAAAGATGCGGGCTAGAGGATTTGAGGCTGACATTATTTAACTGTGAGAGTAGAGATTCAAGTTAGACTTTTATACTTAAATATTATATTTACTTTTAGAGACTTTAAAATGCAAATAATGACTCCCACTAACTTTTTGGATCCTTCCACTCCCTGGAAAGAAAATGAAAACCCTAATGCGATAAAAGGATTCCTAGTAAGGGCTACAGTCCCACCGATGCCATGCACCTCACCTACCAGTTATTGGTAACATACACACTGATGCATAGGCAGCTCTTTATCCAGATGCTTCTCTAAGTATGTTGCAGTAACTTGATTTCTAAGTCATGTGAGCTCACCTAACAGTTATTGACCATACTTCTTAGTTAAGCCCGATCCACCGTTCATAAGTAGATGCAAGGCTGTCATTGGGTCCCTTACCTAACAGTTATTGGGCCCAACCCCTTCCTTACCGTGGAGCAACTCTTTGCTAATAGAGTGGTTGCATGTTTCCGATGCGACTGAACCACTGTGACCAGTCGAGAACAATCAACATCGGTAGCACGCCTGCACATCTACAATGGTGGAAGACCTATAAACTTAATATTTGTGCAGAGGTTTAGGTTTAGATTTCATCTAATCAGTCATCATATGACTGATCTAATTGACATGGGCTAAATCAAACTGCTAAGCAACCTTATTCTAGATCCAATCTTTCAAATTGATCAGGTAAGTGGAGATCAGTGGGGGTCCCCTCTTTGCTTTTTTTAGACACCAATAAATTGATCAGGTAAGCTAATGGAACCAATTAAATAACCACCTCTCAATTACTTGTTTTAGACACCAATAGATCAATTGGTCTAAATAGGTTAACTCAAGCAAATCAGGCTCAAACCATCGAGCCAAATTAGGTCCATCGATTAATCAATTCTACATATGAGATTCGAATGATTTGATCAACAATAATTATATGATTATTTAACTTAATTAATCTAACCAATCAATATTTGACTCAATTTGACCAATTACTTAATTGAATTATATCCATATAATTTAAATCAAAAATCTTAGATGTAATCCTATTACATGACCTAATTTTTTATTTTTCATAACCAAAACCCTCATGCACAAACATAATTTTTAGATTTTAAGATTAAATTTTAGATCTTAATTCTTTACATGAAAGTAAGTTTTAAATTATAAAAATAATTTTTAGATTTAACATACAAACATATATCTCATATATGCATGTAAAATTTAGATCTAAATAAAATTCAAATCAACATATGATATCATATATCTCATATACTAATCATGAATTATATTAAAAGTAATTTTATGATCTAAACATGCAATCATATATCTCATATATAAATCATGAATCAGGTCATATAAAATTTTAGGTTTATGCTACATAACATGTGAACATGAACTAGAAACTGTTCTAGATTAAAATTTAAATCCATGCATGCTATCACATATCAACTATATGTCATAAAATTAAATTCAAAATTAATTTTTAGATTTAAAAATTTATCTATACATCTCATGTATCAAGAAAAAATCAGGTTTTGAAACTCTTTTCAAAACATGTATGTCAATTTCATACATATAAAATCCATGGCTCTGATACCACTGTTGGAATTCATATGTAGGGGTATGCATTTGTATTTTAAAATTTTATTTTCTAAATACTGTAGTGGAATAATAGATTAAAATATTTTTAATCTATATCATGCATATATAAAAATATAAACCACAAGGATCTACTTCATATGCTGAAATTATACATATGCTAAAATTTAACATGTGATCGAATCACATACCTATTTTGTAATCTTTTTCTTCAAATCTAGATCTAAAAGAGAATAGGCTCTCTCTTAGCTGTGCAAATATCTAATCTCTATAGGTATCCACTCAAGATCAGCCTGGAACAACCCTCTTAAGATTGAATTTTTTTCTCTAAGAAACTTCAGCCTGCGAATCTGAACGAAGTCTGGATCACGATCAACTCTTTGATCTCTTTTTTTTATCTTTTTCTTCTCTTGATTTTTCCTCTTTGATTTATGTTGCTATCAAGAAGAAACACCAGCAAATAAGAGATGCCCAAGGCCCTTGTGGGCGTGAAGAGATGGGACGCCCAAGGTGGGGCATGTGGGATGCCGAAGGGAGAAGAGAAGAGGAGAAGAAGAGAGGGCATGGGGGGATTCTATGGAGGCATGGGGCTGCTGGTTTGGATATCTAGGGATCTCAGGGGAGATTCCTTTAAATAGACATAAGGATTGAATCCTATTCAATTTTATAATATAAGTCCTACTTGCATTAGTTTTCTAATAACTTAAGTTATTCAACTTCCTTTAGGAATCCTTTTAGGGGCCAACTCTTGAAGCCCTTGCACCCACATAAACACACCCCAAAGTGCACCCAAGGGATTCCCCATAAAGTGTCTACACATCCTCTAAAGATGGGACATGCCTAACTTGATCAAATCAAGATGGTGCCCCAACTTAACTATCAAGGGAATTAATTAGGGACTTGCATCCTTAATACATTTGATCCAAAATTTTAGACACCCAACAATTAGAGTCTAATAAATCTAACTCATTTAGATTATTAGCAGGTAATTAAATTTTAGTTATCTTATCAAATAAAAAATTCAAATATAAAGAGAAAATTAGGTCCAACCATATGCTAGCAAGGTTATCTTGAACCCAATCGGATTTTTCTAAACTCAATTGATACTTCATAAGCTCAATTACTTATTCCTGACCTAATTTCTTTGTTGTGTGACCCTATAAGTTCAATTCTATCTGGTAATGAGATATACAATGATCTCTATCAAAGTATCATTGAAATTTTTTTAATAGATCAGAATAATTTTACTCTAACTCATCAAGGATTGTTGATTCAGAGCAATCCTAGTGAGCTCTTACAATCCATCAGTGATACCTAACAGTATATAGTGGCAACCCAGTAGAATCAAAATGAACCTCAAGGTGTAGTTAATGTGTGATTTAATCCCTCTATCATAAGTCCTGACTGGATGGTAGATCATGGATAAATCGTCAAACCTTAACATCAGTCAGATGATAGATTCGATCAGCTCAAGTCCAATTATAATTTTTATGAAAACTCCTTTCCATCAATCACACTACTGTGGCCACAGATTCTCAGACTTAGCCTCTCAAATTTTATAGGACTACTCCTCTCTATCAAGGTTGATAGATTCTATCTTGATGTGCATTCTAACTTTATAGTAGACCAACTATCGCTAGCATCCACTATAAGGGCTCATTGAAATCCATATTTGTGTATCAATCAAACTCTAGCGGTCTCACTATAAGCAGTAGTACCATCTTAGATTAAAAGATCAGTCACACAACTACAGCATCGAGACAATCACTAACGATTGAATAGAAATTCAAGTGATCTCTCGTATAGTCACACTCAATATTAGTTGTTCTCTAATAACTATCCACACTCGTCGCTCAGTGTCTCTATATTGTAGAGTAAAGATTAATCTATCCCAAAAGAAGTGATCTGTGTGCCAGTCTATCCGAATCGATCATCATCCTTAAGATGATTCTATGATCAGGAGTATTTAAGAATTAAATATATATCTCTAATTCTCAATACTTTGAGAATATGTATCGAAAGTTAATTCCATGGATTATTCAAGGATACATCATACTTGAATTAAAAATAAACTTATCCTTTTATTGATCAAATCAATATATTAAGTATAAAATTATGTCCTAAATTTATTACAATGTGTCAGTCATATTGATTTCTAGGACATACATCTAACAGAACATAGTGCAGGAGATTTTATATCTCTCCACATCATCAGGGGTGCCGAAGGACTCATTCAACATTCAAATCATATCCTCTAATTGCGCATCCTCGAACTTACAACTAAGTTCATCATTCATAGCTGCCCTCATAATGCAATGCACTATCGTGCGATCACTGAGCCACTTCAAATAAGTATCTCTTATAGCACGGGATGCATTGACAGTAGGTTCTTCAGGTGGTGGATCCATAAGCACGTGTAGAATTTTCTCATACTCCAAGATGATCTTCAACTTCTAATACCAGTTATCGAAATTAGGTCCGATAAGCTTGTCACTATCCAATAGTGAACAAAATGATAGTGTGTTGGCCATAGCTGATAAAGAAGAAATATAAACATATTAGTATATGAATTATTTTAATCCTAAAGATATAGATTTAGTCTAAAATTTTTCTCACTATTTTATATGAATTAGTAGCCTCTACCTTCAATTCGAGAAATTATATTAATTCTTTAACGGATACTAAAATCCATACAAACTGCATTCAGGCCCGAGTGTGGCTCGGCCAACCCTAGCGTATCCATGAGTAGGTTCATAACCAATTGTTTCTTCAAATAACTTTCAGTAATTAGGTTTTTGCTTTAAGCATTTCTTCAGCAAGCGTGTGGCACCTCTACTGAAAATCCTGATTAGGTCAACCATTAATATGACTACACCAAGCACATCCAACAAATGAATGTATAGGCCCGAGTGTGGCTCGACTAACCTGAGCATTGATCTGAAAGGTACAACAAGATGATCATATGATGAATGATAATTCTAATACCCAATAGACACTAGGTGTGTGGTGCCTCCAATGCCTATTAAAAATATTGGACTCATTATTACACACCTTAATAGGAGGCTATGAACTAGTTATCTCCATAACTATATCATTTTAAGGACTTAATAATTTGAAGATTTGATTTAATGATTTAAGAATAAGAGAAAAAATTGATCTACAAGTAGTAAATCCTCCCACTGACTTCATCAAATCATGAAGAGGACTTTATACAAGCTAATCTAAAGACACCTAAATCAATCATACTGATTTATGTTAATGGCATAGATCAACTCGAATCGATTAGTGACCTAATCAAAATACAATCTATCATGTTGGCCAGATAAGTGAGATCGGTGAGAGGGATATGCCATTAACTTGCCATAGACGCTATCTAGATGAGTAGCTTTTAATTAATGACCATCGATCAAAACTACCAAACTTACTTTAGATGCCAACTGATTAATTAGTTAAAATTTGATCCACCGGAAGATTCAAGCTCAACCACCGAGCAGTGATCATGGTCCATTTAGTAAGGTAAAAAATATGGACTTGATCAAGCTTCAACTATTGAGGTTGATCTAGAGAATTTTTGACCTAATCTAATTCAACACTTGATTAGATTCAACCAATTTCTCTATTTAGTTCATATATATTTCTAACCCTAGGTCTAACCTAATAGGAGGACCTAATTCATGCTAACCCATTGTCTATTGATTTATGTGGTGTCTTAAGATTCTTCAATTCTCAAATTTAGATCATTTTAAAACTTAATTCTAAATTATGTGTGTTTCAGTTTGTAGAATTATTTTATCAAAATTTCAAGTGAAGCATACCATATATTTCATATCATAAAAACTAATTTTCATATCTATGTTTAACAATTAAACATGCATACTTATGATCTAAACTTCATATATATATTATATGTATCATGGCTACTCTTAGATCAATTCTAATTACATCTAATATAACATGCTATTCAAATTTTAAAATAATTTTATATCTAAATTTATCTTATTATAATGAATCATAAATTACTTTAGATCTAATTTAAATTTATTTATAATCAAAATAATTCATAAAAATCTATTCGCTATTCTTCTTCATGAAACAGAATCACAATGACACTCCTATATATCATAAGAAAATTTGTTGGATGGGCAAAAGAGCGACATCAATTCCCTACTAACTCTTATGATTGGATGGTCTAATGATCTCATCAATTCGAGTACCAGACTACTAAGATCTGAAATCCAATTTTAAATAAAATTACATCTACATATAATTTATCAAAATAAAGACAAGCATGAACATGACATTGATCATATCAACTATGTTCTTCATCTAATCTAATCAGATTTAATACATCATATACATCATATCAAATCTAAAACTTAATTCATATAGGTTATAAAATATTAAATTTAGATCTAAAATTATATAGAAAAATAATTAGTTGCACATATGAATACAAAAAGATTAAATTTTTGGTTAGATCTATTTTAACATTGTGTAGATTTTTTATAAAAATTAGATCTGAAAATCTATCAAAACAGATTCAATTCAGATCTAAAATAAGTCTAACTTTCAAACCAAAATAATAATAAAAAAAATTATTAAAACTAATTTAAAATAAATTTTAAAAGAGATTATTATTTCAATAAAAATCTACAGTCATAATATTCTGTTATAATAGATTTATAACAAACCTTAACTAACCATTAATTAGGATCATGTAATCTAATCAAAATTAGATCATAAATTTTATGTAAACAGATCTAAAACTGATTTAATATCTAACATAAATCATATACTCTATGTAAATCAACTAGAAAAAATCAATTATACATCCATATATCAAAGTCTGGCTCTGATACCAATTGAAGAGAAAGAAATCCATTTTTAGGAATGGATTGTCAGGGAGCATCTAAAAATTTTCTATAACAACTTAATAAAAATTAGATCTTTATCTGATATGTAGTAGAATAAAGATCAAATCTTCAAAGATTTTGAATCTAAAGTCTTGCATAGGTTTGAATCCACAAATTCTCTATTTTGCATGCATGTCAAACTTCACAGGAAAGCAGGATGAAGCCTTGGATTGATGCACCTTCATAAGGCAACAAGAGAAGGGAGAGAATCTCTGATGTAATACCTCACACCAGCAAGAGGGGATGCCCAAAGAGTCTTCACATCTTAGAGAAGAGGGATGCCCAAAGGGGGGATATGCCAAGAGCAATGGTGACACCTACTCTTTCATGCCTCCTCTCTCTCTCTTTCTCACCTTAGCACACAATCAAACTATTATACTATAATAGTTAGAGGTTCTCCTTATTTATAGATGATTCTTCATGACCCATAAGATTAAAATTTTTAATTCAAAGAGGCTTTGAATTAATCTATAACTTATCAAACAAGGAGTCCTAAAGAAAAAAGGATTGATGCCTAACTTGGCACCCTCATGCACCCACGCCTACACCCAAGTGTGGGTGGCACCATGCAGCAGCCCACCACCTCTTGATCAGCCATAAGGAGAGAAAGTCCCAGTAAAAATGGACTCTAAGGACCCATTGTAAATATAGATCAATTCGAATCCAATTCGAACTTGATTCGAACTAATTTTGAATAGGCTATCAATCCCAAACTATTTAAGATTTAGAGTCAAGTCTAACTTAGATTTTTAATCCAATTAAGTCTAATTAAATTAGATCTAATCTAAAATTAATTAACACTTAGATCTAATCTCTCATAGACTCCTTGGATCATAGATCAAATTTTATCATCCCCAAAATTGACCTGAACCTCATGTCTAATGCTAGCTAGATATAGTCAACTATTTAATCTTGTATGACCCATAACTTAATTATCAATCAAGTTAATCTATTTACTCAATCAAGTCATGTACTTTCAAATTGAACACATAGACTTAGGTCAATTTTTTCCTACATCACTTGACTTTGTGCGTGACTCCATTAATTCGAACACTAAGCCGATAGTACAGGAGCTATTTTTTATACTAATTGAAGTTACCATCTAACAATAGTTTCTAATATCAGAATAGATCGAATATTTGCAAGGAAATATTTAAGAATCTATGCATATGGTTACTGCATAATTCATTCTTTTGACTCTGAATGCTCTAGGATGATCTAGGGTTAAACTGCCAATCCTGATGGATCATCCTCTTTGTATTCCAATCTTTCATATCTATCATATGGATTATCTTGATCAAAGTATTACTAAATTAAAATATAGTGATGCATCAGCTCCTATAATCTAGAGAGGTTAATTCCATCTTGATCCACACATAGACTTCACAAGTACTTGACTGTACCCAGTGGCCTTCCATCACTACATTAGAAATACAGATAGTCTGGCATCAAAGCACAGTGAGTTACTTGCAAATCACTATGGTGATCTCAGGTCTGAGAGATACTTATGCCATATGCTTTGTGAGTTACTCTTGACAGCAGAGTGCTCAGTAGATAAGTCACTTGTTCTATGATAATGTACTCCTACATCTCATCTGTATGCTATACCAGTGTCTTCACCCTTCTTGGTTAAGAGATAACCAACCTATATGGCATACAATGATCTTCACTCGATAAACATCATCATCCTTTAATGACGTATCATTTGATCATGAATATGTTTAAAAAATATATGATAAATCCTTCTTCATCAATTACTTTATAGTTCTAAGGACTTCATCACAACATAAGAGTTCTAAAAAAGAAGATGTAACTGAAGGAAAAATCACTTTTTTCCTTGTAGGATCTTCTAGATTTTATCAAATCTGGAGTGGAATAATTTTTAAAAAAATTTATCCTATATTTATTTTAGATCTAAATCTCTAGATCTAATTTTATTATCTAATATTAATTTTAAAATAAATCTAAAAATATGAGAAAATATGAAATACCTCAAGGATAATCTGATTACCCTGTAGATGATCGCAGCAAGCCTGAGGTTCTGATTTAGCCACGCAATCGCCTGGTCTTTACTAGTATCCACTTAGGCACGACCTAGATCATCTTTTCCTTATGAATCTCTGCTCTAAAAATTAGAACTAAATTTGATTAGAAAGATCTTCAAAAGTCTTCCTTAATTTGGAGCAATAGCTTATCGAAGAACTCCTGCAGCCTTCCTGTTCAAGGCATCACCACACCTTGATCTTGTACCAGATGGATGTCCAACTCCTAGGACATGAAGAGGGAAGGGAGAGCTACAGATGGGATATGGAGAAGATGAAAGGGGGCAGCAGCTTTGATGGGTTTGGCACAATCACATGAAACCCTAGGCACAGATAGGGTTTATATAGACCCTGCTGCGCTGCACAGTGCCACATCATTCGACCAATCAAAAAATTTTATTTAATCCAAAAAAATTTTGATTGATGGAGTGATGTCATCTGATCACATCAAATAAGAACCCCATCCTCTCTCCAAGAGTTGGCACCAACTTGGGATAAGCACAAAGAAAGGTTGGCACCAACTAGTCCATGTTGATCAAGACTCTCCATCCTTATCCACTTGGGGCGCCCACTTAATCCAATTGGGCTCACGCCATAATCTGGTTATGGTGCCCAATTTAATGTGGATTTGGCATGTGGACACTCCACAAAAGTCCTCCAATGAGCTCTTGCCAAGTGGCCTTCAGTTTAAGACCCATATGTCAATATTTAACATATGTCCTAAAATGAAAATGGCAGGTGACAGGAATTAGCAAGGTTGTCTTAAATTTATCTCATGAATTAAGATAAGACTTTTTTGAGCTAGACAAGCTTCATTTAGACTGAGAGAAATCTTCTCAAGGTTCTCTGGATGAGTCAAATCATATTTGGCTCAGTCGAGATAGAAAAGATTACACGAGGAGAAAGTTAGGCTCAATCGTGTGCTAGCACGATTTTCTTGAACCTAATTGGATCTAATCCAAATCAATTGGGCTAGCCCAATTGATGACATCCAGATCCTAAGCCTTATTAGTGTGACCCAGTTAGATTCAATTTCGTATGGTAATGAGACATGTCATGATCTCATCATCGACATCATCAAAACTCCTTTCGATAGACCAGAACTCTTTTGATTCATACAATTAGAATGATCGATCATCAAGATCATTCTAATTCTTCTCAAAATCCATCAGTGATACTTAGCAGTATATGGTGGCAATCCATCAGAACTGAAGCTGAACCTCTCGGTGCAGCTACCTGTGTGATTGAGTTCTTCTATCATGAGTCCTGACTGAATTAGGATTAAGGTGAACTCGTCAAACCCAACATCAGTCATATGAATCAATCGAACAATCTGAGTCCAATGTGAAACCCCAATAAAAAACTCTTTTCCATTATTTCACTTGGCCATGGCCATGGGCTTAAGGACTCGATCTTTCGATCATCATAGGACTACTCCTCTCATCTACCGAGATTGATAGATCCCATCTTGGTGCGACCTAGTTCCTACAATGAATATACTACAGCCAACATACACCTCAGGGTTCTGAATGGCTAGGAGATCGAGTTATGGTGTAGTCAAACTATAACACACTCAAGGTGAACTGTCAATGCACCTCAGGTCAAAGAACTAGGCACACAACTGCAGCATCGAGCTAGTATCGATGAGAAGGTAGACTTTCTTATGACGCTCGAGGTGGTCACGCTCAGTACTCTCATTCTCAACGAATACTTATACTCTCACTTTGGTGTCTCCACACCGTAGACTCAAGACACATCTATCCTAAGAAAGCGATTGTACACCAACCTTTCAGATCGATCACCATCCTCGTGATGATCTTATGGTCAGGAGCTGTTTATGAGTTAGTTATGTAAATTCATGCCTTAAATTTTCAACTCTTGAAAATATGAATTGACATTCCTACTAACTCAAAGGATGTATCACAGACACAATGTACACAATGTGATAGAAGAATAACTTATTTATTGATTTATAGTCAAAATTATAAATTTGCCCTTAGATTTGTACAAGAATGTGTCAGCCAATCTGGCATCTAGGGCACACATCTAACAAACTCCCACTTGATCTAATGCCAATTGGCTACATATCTAAGTCCCATCTTCTCAAGGTGGGATTTGATCTTTTGCTGGACTAATGGCTTTGTCAATGGGTCTGCCACATTGTCTGTGGAATCGACTCTCTTGAGCTCAACATAATCTTTTTGAGGTAATCACAGATCAGATGGAATCATCGCTCATTGTGCTTGGACTTCTGGTGAGACCTTGGCTCCTTAGCTAGGGCTATGGCGCCATTATTGTCATAGTAAAGAGGGATGGCATCCGATGACATCACTCCAAGCTCTGCGGTAAACTTTTTGTACCAGACTGCCTCCTTCGCAACTTTCGATGTAGCAATATACTCTACCTCCATAGTGAAATTAGCAATCACCGTCTGCTTGGAACTCTTCCAGCTAACTGCACCACCATTGCAAATGAACAGACTCCCAGATGTCGACTTTCGATCATCTATATCAGACATAAAGTTTGAGTCTATATATCCTGAATCTGGAGTTCTCCATTCTCAAAGACTAGAAACATATCCTTAGTCCTTCTCAAGTACTTAAGGATACATTTCATAAAAGTCCAGTGCTCTTCATCTGGATTCAACTGATATCTGCTTGTGACACTCACAGCATGGGCTATATCAGGTCATGTACATAGCATGACATACATGAGGCTTCCTATTGCCGAAGCATAAGGGATTTTCTAATGCGTTCAATTTCTCAGGTGTACTAGGGCACATCTTCTTGGAGAGATGAATGCCATGTCTAAAAAGTACTAAACCTCTTTTGGAGTTTTCCATGCTAAACTTTTTAGCACCTCCTCTATGTACATCTTCTGTGAAAGTCCCAGCATCCTATTTGGTCTATCTCTATAGACCTTAATATCAGTATAAAGGATGCCTCTCCTAGATCTTTCATAGAGAACTCCTTAGACAACCATACTTTGACTGAGGTCAACATGGGAATGTCATTCCCAATTAGGAGGATGTCATCTACGTACAATACGAGGAGGACAACTCGCTCCCACTGACTTTTTGAACATACATGGTTCCTCCTCTTCTTGATGAAATCAAAATTTTGATCACATCATTGAAACGAGTATTCCAGCTCGAGATGCTTGCTTAAGTCATAAATGGATCTTTGCAGCTTGCAGACCTTGTGATCATCATCACTAGATGTGAAACCAATTGCTGTTCCATATAGATATCTTCCTCAAGATATCCATTTAAGAACGCCATTTTCACGTCTATTATATTTCATAATCAAAATAGGCTGCAACAGCAAGCAATGTGCGGATGGATTTTAGCATGGCTACAGGCGAGAAGGTATCCTGATAGTCAATCCTTCCGTTGACTATAACCTTTCCTACGAGCCTAGCCTTGAATGTCTCTACATTCCCATCTGCACCTATCTTTCTCTTGAAGATCCATTTACATCCCAATAGGTACAATACCTTCAGGTGGATCTATCAAGGTCCAGACTTGGTTTGAGTGTATGAGTCAATTTCTGATCTCATTGCCTCTAACCATTTCTCAAGTCGATATCTGATATCGCCTCGTCATAGTCTTGGGATCACCATGAGCCTCATTTCTATGAGGAATATTTTCTCTACATCCTTTGTATAGTACCTAAGTACCTTTCAGAAGGATGAAAATCTTGTCGATCTACGAGGTGGAAGAGGTTGTTTAGGACTGGTTCTAATTGATTGGGTTCCTCAGGTTCTTTAGCTCGTTGCTCTTGGGAGACATTCTCTTGAGCTTAATTATTCTTCTGATGCCACCATCTTGAATAAACTATTTTTCAAAAAAAATAGTATTTCACTCACAATCACATTATGTCTTCCGAATATAGAAATAGTATCTTAATGACTCTATAGGATATCCTATGAATCGAGCTCTAAAAGACCTAAACTCTAACTTATCCGCTGTTGTCTCTTGACATGAGCCAGACAATCTCAAATTTTGAGATGATTCAGACTTGGCTTCTTACCATGTCATATTTCATATGTGTGGTAGGAATGTTTTAGATGGAACCCTATTCAATATATATATTGCTGTCATGAGATAATATTCCAAAGAAATTCAGGGAGGTCCTGAAGCTCATCATGGAATGGACCATATCTAATAGGATCCGATTTCTCATTCTGAAACCCATTGAGTTGTGGCATTCAGATGGAGTCCATTGAGAGACTATGCCATTTCCTTAAGATAGTCTAGGAACTCCCACTAAGATATTCACCTCTCGATCTGATCGAAGAACCTTAATGGACTTTCCTGTTTGTTTTTCTACTTCATGTTGAATTCTTTGAACCTTTCAATGGCTTCAGACTTGTATTTTATTAGAAACATATATCCCGTACCAGACATATCATCGATAAAGGTAATGAAGTAGACATAGTTGCCTCTAGTCCGGCACATCAAATGGACCGCATACATCGTATGTACTAGGGCAAGTAGGTCAGTGGCCCTTTCCCCATGTCCTAAAAAGGGAGTTTGATCATTTGCCTTGAAGGCATGATTCACAAACTGGATATGACTCGAAAGTCACAGACTCAACAGCCCGATTTCTCCGATTTGTTAACCCTGTCTTCCATTATATGACCTAGCCTTAGGTGCCACAGATACCTATCATTTAGACTATCTCTAGGCCTTTTAATTCCTATGGCATTCACATTTTGCTCGATATTAAATACAGATACATCAATATGTAGCTGATAGAGATCATTAATAAGAAAACCATTTGCAACTTTATTATTTTATAAAATATGTTACAATGGTCCTTATGAAAGCTAATCACATAGCCTTCTTGTGCTAAACATGAAACAAAATCAAATTCTTGCTTGCTGCAGGCACATAATAACAATCTCTAAGAAATAAATCTAATCCTAACGGTAATCGCAGAGGGTGAGTTCTTACGGCCACAGCAGCAACTCTTGCTCCTTTCTCGATGCATAGGATCATCTTCCCATCCCTCAACCTCCTGCTCTCTGCAAGATCCTGCATAGAAGTGCACAAATGAGCACTAGAACCAGAGTCAAGCACCCAACTGGATGCAGAAGAAATCATAAGATTAGATTCTAAAATGAGCATACCTCAGAAGGATCATCCTTCTTGTTCTTCAGAGTGGCTAGGTACTAAGGATAGTTCCACTTCCAATGACCGTCTGATTGGCAGTGGAAATATTTTTCCTTTTCACAGCCTTCTTCTTCGATTTTTCTTCTTCTTCTTTCCATCCACCTTCTGCTTCTTCGTAGACTTCTTTTTCTTTCCAAAAGACTTTCTCTTAGAAGAAGTCCATTTATAGTAAGAACTGAGCCTTTTGAATCCTTCATAGAAAGCTCAGCCATAACCAGCATGTTTATTAACTCGACCAAGGTACATTGCATCTTATGCAAATGGAAGTTCATGATAAACTGACCATATGCATCAGACAAGGACTGAAGATCACATCAGTCTAAAAATTCTTGTCTAAGATGACACCGAAGTTCTCAAGCTCCTCAAGATCCTTGATCATTGTCAAACAATGATCTTGGATGACTGCCCATCATGCATTTTAGCCTTAAAAAGTCTTTGACAGACTTGATACTTGGCTGCATGACTTTGTTCACCAAATAACTCTTATAGGTGAGCCAACATTTGGTGGTAGTCAAAATGTTCTCATATTGGTGCTGCAAGTCATCAGACATTGCACCCAACATGTAGTACCTTGCTTTGTTATCATCATCCATCCACTTTTTTAGAGACGCTCTCTGTTCAGCAGTCGGACATGCTGGCATGCAGGTGGGTCCTGATCCAAGACATGAGTTAATTTTTCAGAATCCAGAATAATTTTGTAGTTCCTCAACCAGTCCTTGAAATTGGGTCCAGTCAATCTGTGGGTGTTAGTATTTTGGTCAGGGGGTTGGACGCAGATATGTTTCCTATAGAGAATCAACAGTTTCTAGTTAGATTTTGTAATCAGACTTAACCAATTTATTTGGGAGTTTTATTTTTAAACAAATTAGGCTCTCACTATTTTCTCAGATCTCTACACTCCCTAGGTAGGATGTAAAATATCCATGATTAGTGATTTCTAGTGGGTGGTGCGATCTCATCGACTGGCTCATCACCTCACCTAACAATTATTGATGATGGGTTAATCGATGAGTGGACAACTCTTATCTAATGATTC